>NW_026068086.1:1992487-2031725 GCF_014885135.2 Alexandromys fortis
TCATTTAGAGGCAGATGATGGTCTGTTTTGTATAATAACTCATCTCTAAAATGAATTTTTACTTTTTTCTGGATTTTGGAGACAGGGCCTCACTGTGTAGCTCTGCTGGCCTGGCAATTTTGTGCTCTTTTTTTTGTTTTGTTTTGTTGTTGTTATTGTTTGTTTGTTTCGAGACGGAGTTTCTCTGCGGCTTTGGAGCCTGTCCTGGAACTAGCTCTGTAGACCAGGCTGGTCTCGAACTCACAGAGATCTGCCTGCCTCTGCCTCCCGAGTGCTGGGATTAAAGGCTTGTGCCACCATCGCCCGGCAAAGCAGTTTCTTTCTTAATTAATGGTAATCCCAGCACACAGAGGGGACTCCCACATCACCTTGCCTTTTTCGTTTAAATAAAAAGAAAGGTTTTAACTTTAACATAGTAAAATTACATATAACAAAACAAGTATCACATAAGAATTGCAGTTACAATATTTATATCTACTTTGTCTTTTATCATAACTAAGGAAAACTATAACTATAAATTCTTCAACTCCATCAAAGACTACAGAAGGATATAATATTACCTAAGTAAACAGGATGTACATTGTAAACAACTTCCAGTACTCTGAAATTGACAGAGACATCTTGCTGTCTGGACAGTCACTCAAAGTTTTTCTGTACCATTGGACCATCCATCTTCAGACTACTGGCCCATAGTATCCAGAAAACTTTTCCATGAAGCAGGAAATTTCAAAGGCAGTTCTGCCTATATTGACAGTTTGTCAGTAATTTTCTTCTGTGTCCTGTAGAATGTCTGGCAGATTCTTTCATGAAGCAGCAACCCCAAAGGATCATCTCACCTTTAGGCGAGTTCAACAGTCATTTCACTGTAGGTTCTGCATGTCCATTTCAGCAGTTCAGGCAGGAAGAGTTTCTTTCCCAAAGGCTAACCAACTTCATAAGGAGCTTCTTCAGTTCCCATCTTCCTCTTGAAGTAGCTTGTGCTGCCAGGAGCAGATGTGTCTTATTGTCATGAAAAGTCCTAAGTTATTAAAACATCTTAAATGCCATATTCAGAAGGTATCTGAAAGATTTGAAGAATACCTATCTAACTGAAATACATCTCCATACCTCTAGAAAATCTAACTAACATGACTACAAGCTTGACTATTATAGATGAGTATCTATTAACCTATATAACAATTTTTTCTATCCCTTCAAAAGTTCTCTTTCTTTGGCTTAGATATGGTGAATAACTACATTAGTATATATTTTACAATGTACAATTAAACTGTATTAATTATGGTGAAGGTGATAATAGATGTTATCTTTATTAAATGGTTGCCAAACAAAACAATACTTTTCTCATTGGATGCATATAGCCACACACTTGAATTATGAAATTATGTTCATATCAAAATTAGAGTGGAAATTTTTTCATATGTTGGATTTTGTGTGTTTAGTGTATATCTACTTGTTGATGGTCCCTGATTTGTAATGGTTAGACATATTCAGTAGGCTGTCTTTTTATCTTATTGGCTATGTCCTTTGCTTTACAGAAGATTTTCAGTTTAGGAGGTCCCATTTATTTAGGTTTTCTCTCAGTGTCTATGATACTGGTGTTATATTTTGGTCTCCTATGCCCATGTATTGAAGGATACTTCCCACTTTCTCTTCTTTCAGGTTCAAAATGGTTATATTTATATTGAGATCTTTAATTCATTTGGATTAGAGTTTTGTGCATGAGGATAAATATGGGTCTATTTGCATTCTTCTACATGTTGGCATCTAATTATTCCAGTGCCATTTTTGAAGAGGCTTTTGTTTTTCCCACTGTATAATTTAGTTTCTTTGTAAAAAATCAGGTGTTTATAGGTGTGTGAATTATTATCAACGTCTTTGATTCGATTCCATTGATCAGCTTGTCTGTTTTTATGCCAATACCAAGCTCTTTTCATTGCTGTATCTCTAGAATAGAGCTTGATATCAGGGATGGTGATACCTCCAGAATTCCTTTAAATCCAGAGAATCATTAGGTCTTACTACAAAAACCTGTACTCCAGAAAATGGGAAAATGTAAAAGAAATGGTCATTTTTCTGGATAGGTATCACATACCAAAATTAAATCAAGATAAGGTGAACAATTTAAATATACTTATAACCTAAAAAGAAGTAGAACCAGTCATTAAATGCCTCTCGACAAAAAAATAAAACCAAGCAAAATAAAAGACAACCGAGGACCAGATGGTTTTAGTGCATAGTTCTATCAGAACTTCAAAGAAGAGCTAATACCTATACTCCTCAAAATGTTCCACATAGAAACAGAAAAAAAAAATTGTCAAATTCTTTTTATGAGGCTACAGTTACCCTGATACCAAAATCATACAAAGACTCAAGCAAGAAAGAGAATTACAGACCAATCTCACTCATGAACATAGATGCAAAAAATAAATAAAAACAGTAAAATACTGGCAAAACGAATCCAAGAACACATCAAAAAAAGAGTCATCCACCATGATCAATTCGGCTTTATCCCAGAGATGCAGAGATGGGTCAACTTACAAAAATCTATTAAAATAATCCACCATATAAATAAACTGAAAGAAAAAACTATGATATGATCATCTCATTAGATTCTGAAAAAGCATTTGACAAAATCCAACACCCCTTCATGATAAAGGTCTTGGAAAGATCAGGGATACAATGAACATATCTAACATATTAAAAGCAATATACAGCAAGCTAACAGTCAATAGCAAATTAAATGGAGAGAAACACAAGGTAATTCCACTATAATCAGGAACAAGATAAGACTGTCTACTGTCTCCATATTTATTCAACATAGTTATTGAAGTTCTGGCTAGAACAATAAGAAAACAAAAGGAGATCAAGGGGATTCATATTGAAAAGGAAGAAGCCAAATTTTTGCTATTTGCAGATGATATTTGAGTATACATAAGTGGCCCCATAAACTCTATCAGGGATCTCCTACAGCTGATAAATATGTTCAGTAATGTGGCAGGATACATGATCAACTCAAAAAATTGGTAGCCCTTCTATATACAAATGATGAAGCTGAGAAAGAAATCAGAGAACATCACCCTTCACAATAGCCACAAATAACATAAAATATCTTGGGGTAACACTAACTGAAGAAGTGAAAGACCTATTTAACAAGAACTTTATGTCTTTGAAGAAAGAAATTGAAGAAGATACCAGAAAATGAAAAGATCTCCCATGCTCTTGGATAGATAGGATCAACATAATAAAAATGGCAATCCTACCAAAAGCAATCTACAGATTCAATGTAATCCCCATAAAAATCCCAACACAATTCTTCACAGACCTTGAAAGAACAATAATCAACTTTATACAGAAAAAAA
Organism: Alexandromys fortis; assembly: GCF_014885135.2. Classification (NCBI taxonomy): domain Eukaryota; kingdom Metazoa; phylum Chordata; class Mammalia; order Rodentia; family Cricetidae; genus Alexandromys; species Alexandromys fortis. Next base: position 1,995,847 of record NW_026068086.1, read on the forward strand.
AACAGGATAGCCAAAACAATAATGTACAATGTAAGTAGTCTAAACATGTTTAATGTAGGTAAGTCTAAACTAGGATGTTTGAAAGAGTAGATGCATTAAATGTATTTTTTGTAGGGATGGGCTGCATAGTATTGGTTGGCCTAGAGTAGTCTATTTAGTTCAGTTTGGCCTTAAACTCACAGAGGTTCACTTGGTTCTGCCTCTTGAGTGCTGGTGTTAAATACATAAATAGTCATGCCTGGCCTTAAATGCATTGTTAATTTGATATATTCAATATACAATGGATTATTCACAGACTTTCTGGGTCACTACCACTCTGTGGGCTGAGGAACATTTGTGATTGTTCCTGGATATTTGAATATTTTACAAATCTTTCTAAGGTTGAATGTGCTTCCAAAGTTCATGTGCTGGAGACTTAATCCCATTTCAATAGTGTTAAGAGGTGTAATCTTCTAAGAGGTGAGTAAGACAAAAGGGTTCTGTCTGAATGTCATTAATGTCTGAATCATGAGAGTGAGCTCATTCACACAGGAACAGCATCTGTATAGAGAACATTAGCTTCCTTTTCTCTCTAGTGCCCACATGCTCTGATTTGTGACTCTTTCTGCTGCTTATGATGTGGCAAGTGTGTCTCTAGATGTTGTCAGTGATCTTAAACTTTCCGTTTTGAAATAGTGATCCAGTTAACCTTGTATTATTTACAAGTTAAACAACCTATCCAGCAAAGACAGAGACAGTTCTTATTACCAATAAGATAATATTGGTAATAAGATAATAAAGTAAATTAGCCCCAAGTTTACCTATGAAGTGCAGAGAGCAACAGCATACCAAGTGAAGGGCACAAAGCAGTCAGAAGAAGAGTGAATATTCTTACTTTTAATGACAATATGGGATATTCCTTACTATTAAAACACCCTCCTTAAACACAGGATTTGTGAAGAAAATAAAAACATTAATCTTTCATATGCTTGAGACTAGGTCCTAACCTCACAGTTATCTCATGCCTATAAGATTAATTGGTGACATCACAAAGTTTTGTATGTGATGTAAGGTTGTCAGGCAATGCCTGGCATAATCGTAAATATTTACTTAAGGTACTATCTGACATTAAAATTGACTCCCATCATCTAGTGGAATGATAATAAAATTTCTTAAATGTTTTCTATGATAGCTAGTACTGTGTCCTTTATAAGAATTATTATGCCAGTTCTTGTAAGGCAGCATCATTGTAATTTCAATGCAATGCATAAGAAATTTGAATGTTGCCGGGCGGTGGTGGCACACGCCTTTAATCCCAGCACTTGGTAGGCAGAGGCAGGCAGATCTCTGTGAGTTTGAGACCAGCCTGGTCTACAAGAGCTAGTTCCAGGACAGGCTCCAAAACCACAGAGTAAACCCTGTCTCGAACCCCCCCCCCAAAAAAAAGAAAAAGAAATTTGAATGTTAATAGAAGGCAAAACACATAAGGAAGTACTTATAATTAAGCTCTTATTTTTAAATTCTTATAGAATCATGCTCTATTTGGGGATATATTAGTCAATGTAGGAATAAAATACTATGATTAACCTATTAGATGAAGTCATCAAATAACATCATAGATGCTATTGTTAGTATAACTATATAATAAGATATCCCACAATGATGACATCACCAGATAACATATTTCTAGGAATGCACTGTTGTTTCTAAGCAATGCATGAATGTATGCTCTCTATAGTTTAGACTCCTAGGAATTTTGAATTCAGTTAATTCTTTGAAAAAGAGGATTAAGTATGTTAGTTTCCTCCCTGAAAGATAGAGTTTATTTTATAAGGACAAAAAGAATGGCACTTTGAGTTTAGCTTGATCATTCTCAGAATAAGGAAAATAGATTAAATTTTAAGTCACCTTCCTTAGTACATTTATAAAATTACATCTTGTGTATAAAAATGTGGAACTGTAATTTTGCTGCCAAATCCCTTTATTCATTTTGTGTGTGCTATATGAAAAATGGAGAAGACTAAAACCTGGTGAATTTTTAAAAATACAGTACACATTTCATTTGTCTATTTGCTTGTTAGAGCATATGCTAAATATTGATTAAATCCGGTGGAGTTCTGGAATAATTAATAGAGTTTGAACAAGTGTAATCCCCATGTACTCATATTTTATTTTTAGCTTCATTGCTCAGTCAGAAAATAACTCTATGCTTCTAAGAAAGAAACTATCTCAATCACTAGACAGCATTTAAAATAGAATATGAATAAACACTTCAACTTCAAATAATTTAACATTGCAGTATGCTTTCCTTAGCCTTGCTCAAAACAGTAGGGAAAGCTGTCACAAAATATGGTCCAGCTTCAGGATTGAAAATTATTTGTGTAAAGTTATAAAGGAACAAAAGAAAATAAGCAAGAGAAGTGTTTTTGTGACTGTGGCACTAGTGACCATTTGAGGAAACCTTGCTTATTGAAATAAGCAATGGTTACAGCATTGCACACCAGTTTACTCTCTAAAATTTTGCCAAGTTATTTTATTGTCCGTATGCTGCATCCTAGCAGGTTTTTGGACATGAAATTTTTCTGTATCCATAACTCAGCATTAATCTGTAGTGGACAATTTCAAATCATATCAGCAAACCTTAATGAAGATTTTATTTCTAAGAACTAAGTCTTCCCTTGTGTAACAAATTGATAATAATCACCCCAATGATTCATGGTGGAAGAATTATATAAATTAAAGCCATTTGGGAATTTTTAAATTTATTTACCGATACTCAACAAAACTATTTGAAAGGAGAAACCCATAGTCATTTGAGTTATCTCAAATATCAAGTCAGAAAAACAAATTATCAAGATTATCTATTCTGAAATCCAAGTAATAGGATACTTCAATTGTTGTTTTTTATTATAATAAAAAAATTGCTTGGAAACTTGAGCCTATACTTAAAACTTTTAATTGTCTGCTTGGTGTTAGGAATCTGCTTCTAGTATATGATACTCTATTGTTTCATTCTAGGCACAATGTACAAGCAAACTCATAATGATTTGGACCATCAGTTTCCTTATTATCGTCTCGGAGCTAGATTTTTTTCCCCAGTCCAGGTTAGTCTCTAACTCCAAGTTGCACAGTACCTGCCTCCCCTAATAGGGTTGCATGCATGCTGGACCACAGCAGACCTAGAATAACACAACCTTCACAATTTCCTGGTGTTACCTTATGTTGAAATAAGAAGCGGCGGGGCTGCGTCCCCAACACCCCGGCCGCTTGGCTAGCTCATGCCCGAAATAACAACATACAAACTGTATTCATTTAAGAACTGCTTGGCCCATGAACTCTAGCCCTTACAGGCTAATTCTCGCACCTGGACTAGCCCATTCCTAATAATGCGTGTAAGCACCCCAAGGTGCGCTTACCGGAAAGATTCTAGCCTAAGTCCATCGTGGGTTGCAGCTGCCTGGGAGAGCTGAGCATGGCGTCTCTGCTCCAGCAGAGCTGTCGGGTCTCTCTCCGGAAGCCGAGCAGAGTCTGACCTCACTTCCTCTTCCGCCCAGAATTCTATTCTGTTTACTCCTCCCATCTATGTTCCAAGCCATGAGGCCAAGCAGCTGGTTTATTATAACTTAACCAATGAAATCAACAGATTGATATATGACACTCCCACATCAACCTTATGTGCATGTATTAAAGGAACTTATTTCTTTTTTATTTGTTTATTTTTCATTTTTTAATTTATTTTACATACCAACCACAGTTCCCCCTCCTCCATCTCTTCTTGTTCCCCCACCTTCTCCCAACTCACCCCCAATCCACTCCTCAGAAAGGGCAGGTCTCTCATGGAGAGTAAACAAGGCCTGGCACATTCAATTGAGGCATGACCAACAAGCCCCCCTACCCCCCCAGCCCCAACTGCATCAAGGCTGAGCAAGGCATCCTATCATACAGAATGGTTTCCAGAAAACCAGAATCCTGCTCCAGGGATAGATCCTTGTCCCACTGCTAGGGATCCCACAAGCAGAGGGCCTAATTGGGTCCCTGCAGATTCCCCAGCTGTTGTTCTAGAGTCATTGAGCTCTCACAAGTTTGGATCAGCTGTCTTCAGGGATTTCCCCGTCATGACCTTGACCCGCCCGTGCTCATGTGAACCCTCCTCTTCACAATCCACATTTCCAGAGAATCTACCCAGGTAATAAGGAGAAACCTAAGAGGTACACATGGATCACCCTGGGGAAGGGAAATAGATGAACTCTTTTGGGAAAACTGGGGGCGGGGTGGGGCAGGGAGAGTGGCAAAAGGGAGAAGGTGGGAGATGACACCATCAGGGAATGGGATGGTCGAGTTGAGAGAGGGACATAGAGGGAAAGCAAGGAAAGTGATATCTAGATAGAGGGAGCCATTACAGGGCTAGGGAGAAACCTGCTGCTAGGGAATTTCCCAGGAATCCACAAGGATGACCCCAGCTAAGACCCTAGCAATTTTAAAGAAGGTTCTGAACTGACCTACCCTTTTAATCAAATATATGACTACCTAAATAGGCATCATAGAACCTTCATCCAGCAACTGATGAAAGCAGATGCAGAGAGCCACATCCAAACACTACAAGTCCTTTCTTTTCTTTCTCAGTACTGTCTCTTGTGAGAGTGAAGAAATAAAGAAATAAAGAAGGGGGGAGCAGAAAAGGGAACAGAGAGAAAAGCCAAGATGGCGAGAGAGGGAGGGGCTTGTCTCTTAAAGTGACGAACAATCATAACACACTTGACTTATTCATCATCCTAAATTTGTGGTTTTATTGCATGAAATTTCTTCATTACAAAGCTTGCCAATGTTGGCCAAACAAGGATGTGATTTTATACTTATTAAAATTCAATGTTAGACTGAATTTAGTATGTTCTTATCACTCTGTTTAAAACATAAATTTATCCCAGTAACAAATTTCCAACAGTACAGTTTCTGCTTATCTCTTTAATCAGATTCATCTTTGGGGATCAGAAGAACCACATAAAAGTAGATGCTAGAATTCAGGTGTGTTTGAGCCTTCTGTTTTACTTTTGTATTTCAACCTAAGCTATACTAAGCTTTCTAGAATATTTAGAAATCAGAGCCTTGTTCTCTTGTCTGGCATCTTGCCAAAACCAGCACTAATGAATGCATGGAGTTGAATTCAGTGGCTTAGAATATTTCTTCAAACAGAACAAGAATTTACCATTTATTTCAGGAGAATTTATGACTTGAGAAATGAAGATAAATATTAATGCCTCTGTAATGCTTATAATAGCTTAATTATTTGATTTTTAACTTCAACTTTAGACTATCATGGTGACTTATTTTTTTTAACTAATATGATTCCTTAAAAAATCAGTATGGAAAATTTACATATGTGAAGTCAAAAGTCATAGTTCTACAATCTTCTCAGAACACTTTGTGGTGTCAAGTGGAGGAAATTTCTGCTTAAGTTAGTTTATAATTACATCCTGTCTTAGGGTTTTTATTGCTGTGAATAGACACCATGGCCACAACAACTTTTATAAAGAAACCATTTCATTGAAGTGGCTTGCTTACAGTTTCAGAGTCTCAGTGTATTATCATCATGACAGTGGCTTGCTTACAGTTTCAGAGGCTCAGTGTATTATCATCATGACAGGGAACATGGCAGCAGGCAGGCAGATGTGGTGCTGGCTACATCTTGACCAGAAGGCAGCAAAATAAGTCCACTGGAAGTCACACCTAGGAATTCTTGGGCAAAAGAGACCTCAAAGCCGGCCCCTTGGTGGCACACTTCCTCCCAACACAATCACACCCCCTAAAGGTGTCACTCTCTTTGGGTGCCATTTTCTTTCATACCACTATTTATTTCTTACTAATTCATTCTTAGATTATTAAAATCTAAGTATCGCTATCAATGTAATTTCCTGCTAAGGCAATTTTAATTGTCTGGTCAAAACTGAACTTCTGATAAAAACTCATAAAAATATTTTCTCTTTCTACCTGCAATCATTGGACAAAAGTAGCCTTATAGTTACAGTGGATATGATTTCATTACTCTTACTCAATACCCTTTCTTTTTAAGTTATTCTTTCATTAGAAAACACTGAGGTTTTTGAAGTTCACACACTTCTGTATACATCTTAATTCAGTGGTGATTCTACAGAATAGAGTAATTCTATCATAGGATTGTTTTATGCAGATTCTATCAGTTTAGTTTTTAAGATATACATTGAAAAGTCTTGTCCATAAGAAAGAATCTCTTCTTGTTTGTGTCATAAATTGATGGTAGCTTGAAGTATTTATCAAAAAAATTCTATATATAACAATCACATTTATAACTACCATTGATATAACTTATCAAACTAATATAATGAAGTACAATTTAAAAATTTGAATTAAGATTCATTGTATTTGATATCTTGAAGAAGATATGTGATACTAAATTTTTTATCCCACAACATGATAATTTAGCAACACAGAAATTATGAGATTTTGTAGATTAGTGGAATTTAATAATTCTATTTGCTATGTTAATTTAGTTTCTCATATTTAAAAGGGTGATCAATTTTACTGAAATAAAATTAGAATCACAAAGCTTTTCTTTTTGTTTTAGTTAGAGTTTCCTTGATATAGGAAAGCACCATGACTGAACTTGAAGGAACTTGAAGAAGAAAGAATTTTATTTTCATCTTAAGTTTCTCAGGTGACACTTACCAGCGAGGGAAGCTGGGACTGGGACTCAACTTAGGAACCTGCTGAGTAAAGAGTTGATCAGTTTGACTTCGTTTACAACACTGTGCCACTTATCTAGGGATGGCAATACCCATAGTGACCTGGGCACTTCCACAATGTTAATCAAGACAACACTGCATACACTTGTACACAGGCTAGTCATATATGGAGGCATTTTCTTGATTGAGACGCTCTTTACCCAGACATGTCTAGATTTATTTCAAGTTGACAAAAAGCAAGCAACACACTTTTTTTTTTATCAATTTAATGCAATAAATATTCTTAGACTTATTTATCCACTTTTGTATTTTTCATACAGGCTCCCACTATGTCAGCTAGGGTGGTTTTGAAATCATTATATAGTAACAGCCTCATGTGTGCTGTAATTATAGTAATGCAAAACAACTGGTTAGGCTGTACTTTGTTGCATCTTTCAGTGAATACTGCCTGATAGAATGCTCAGAAATTATTGATTGTCATTGTTCTCTTTATAATGCATGCGTGGTTACTTATTGGATTTAAGAGTAATCTATCTCTCAAAAGTTGTGGCTTATTCTTCTTGGCATCACTACTAGAAAAAACACATAAAGATGAAGGTATGGAGTTTGTAGTCACTTTCCAGCTCTTATTCAGAACCTTCACTCTGTGAGCATTATAGGGAAAGTAAAGTAGTCTCTGCTTTCACCGTTTAAGTGCCTGTTGCATTATGCTGTCTGTGGGTTACATGAATAGTATGCAGTTTCATACTGATATACCTGCCATTTACAACAATTGACTTGTCATTAGAGAAGGCACTTTCCCCTGTATATAATCCAGAGCTGTATTATATTATTTAATGTATGTTATTTTCAGTCAATCCCTTTTAATGAAAGGACTGCCAAAACCAGTGAGAAGTGGAAGAGTTGTAACAAACTTTCTTGAGGTCCCTAGACACAGTGAGAAATGGAATGAGAAACCGGAAGCAAAATTTTTTATGTATGTATGTATGTATGTATGTATGTATGTATGTATCTATCTATCTATCTATCTATCTATCTATCTATCTATCTATCTCTTCCCATTGTATTTAATACACCCAGACCACAGTTTCCCTTCCCTCCATTCCTTTGGGAGAATATGGGCTGTTGTGATTAATTCTAAGATGTCTTTGAAAAGATTATGTTTATTGTATGCATAGGAATATGTTGTAAAGAGGCTGCTAGTTAGTTCCTGGCTGCTTAGCCCAGAAATAATCACACAGAAACTGTATTAATTAAATCACTGCTTGGCCCACTTGATCTAGTTTCTTATTGGCTAACTTTTACATCTTAATTTAACCCATTTATATTCATCTGTGTATTGCCTTACTGGGTAAAGTTCCGTCTGGCATCTCTCTTTGGCAGAGCTACATGGCTTCTCTCTGATTCTACCTCCTTTCTCCCAGCATTAAGCTTAGTTTTCCTTGCCTAGTTCTCTTCACCTATAGCTCTGCTGTAGGCCCAAAGCAGTTTCTTTACTAACCAATGATATTCACAGCATACAGAGAAGAATCTCACTTCACTTCCCCTTTCTGTTTAAGTAAGAAAAGAAAGGTTTTAACTTTAACATAGTAAAATTACATAAAACAGTTATCAAGCAAGAATTACACTTATAATATTTATATCTATTTTATCTTTTATCATAAGTAAAGAAAGCTATTTTTATTACTAGCTACTCTTTACCTCCATTAAAGACTCCAGAAGGATATAATTTTACCTAAGTAAACAGGAGGTGCATTGTAAGCAACTTCCAAAATTCTAGAATTGGCAGAGACATTGCTACCTGGACAGTCACCCAAAGTTCTTCTATAGCATCCAGGGCATCCAGTCTTCAGCCCACAGGTTCATAGTATCCTGCAGACTTTTCCATGAAGCAGGAAATTTCAAAGACAGTTTTGTCCATAATGGCAGTTAAAAAGGTGAATCCCACATCAGGAATGTTTGTCTGTATGTATATAGGTGCACCACGTGCATGCATGCCTGGTGCCTACAGAGGTCAAAAGAGACCTTTGGATTCCCTGAGAACTGGAGTTACAGATGGTTGTGAGGGCTTTGGGAAACAAACCTAGTTCCTCTGCAAGAGCAAATGCTTGTACACACTGAGTCAAACTGTACCCCTCTTCTCTGTACATATTTATTTATTTATTTATTAAAGATTTCTGTCTCTTCCCCGCCACCGCCTCCCATTTCCCTCCCCCTCCCCCTGTCTTCTTAAATAGCTATGGTTTGAAATGAGAAGAAAGATCAGTTATTGACTAGGAATCAGCTTCTCCAGAGACTTCATATCAGCTGTTGTATTTGTCTTTGAGATTTTTTTTTAGGCTAAAACAGATACCTTGTTATATGGAATTGTGGCTCACTGTAGCTGGGAGATAATTTACTGGGCTCTACGTTATCTTTATAAAGCCTCATATATTAATCCATTTGGTGTTACTATAATCAAATACCAATGCAGAAAAGAAGAAGGCAAGAAAGCAAGCCTGAAGGAATAAGGTTTATTTTGGCTTATACTTTTTGAAGTTTTGTTCAGAGCCTGTATTATCTACCATCTTGATAGTGTAATTCTGATTTAGGGAAGGACATTACACAGTTATTGATAAGGAGTGTACCTGTCAGCCTTTCTCTTGTATTTTATTCCTGGTATTAAGTTAGAAGGACTCAGTCATTGGATATAAAGTAATACTAATCATAGTTTTGCCAAATATTAAACACACCATCACAACTCTAAGTATTAGAGTTTGAGTATATTTTCATTCTATTAATACTACTATGTGATTTTGGAGTTAAACTGTGGCTTGATTTTGGAGAAACAGTGAGTTGTGGATAGGAAGGTATATGAAAATCACAGAAACTTTCTTCCCTTCCATGTCCTTATGACTAAAAATTATCCCATGATATATAGTTCCATAAAGCAAGAAAGGGGGGATGGGAGTCATTGTATCACCTGAGATTGTATTAAGGTATTGATAAAATGATTAATCCATTTTCTAGGGCAATGAGTAGAACCAAGGAAAAAAATTGTCGAATATTTACCAATTAATTTAATTGAATGTATAGACACAGTAGAGTGACCAGAATCTATAAGATATAGACATTAAGCAACCATGACACTTGGTATCATGGCTGTTTGGCCTTCTGACCCCATTCTAGTTTGGAATATTGTGAAATTTCAAGTGTCATGTAGAAATAATGCTGTGTAATTTGCTGTCCCTTTATGGATGGAATTTGAATTATTTCAGCCTCTTTGATATATGGTGCTCAAAAGACCTGATCCACTAAAACAATGTATTTTGATATAGCAATAATGTTCCAAGTACAAGCAATTCATTATAATGTATTTTTAATTGTTAAATTTATGACTTTGTGACAAATGAAGACTTCAATTCAATGGGAAAACAGGCATCACTAAGACATACTTAAGTTCTTGTGCTGGAAATATCTAGATAAAATCTAATAATTTCAGTAAAGGGTAAAATAAAATTATTGTTCTCTAAGCCAGTTTTCTGAGGAAGTAATTATTACCATGGGCAGAATACAAATTTTAAGAAAGTCTTATATTGGTATACAGACTCAGAATTCAGTTCTACATCAGGGTTCTAAATTTTGGCCATAGGGTTTTTTGAACCTTTAATTATAGACAACTTAATCATACTTATGCCATTTTGTACCAGTTTTAACTCTGACAAATCTCTGTATGACATACTTTAGCTTTATGTTCACCTGTTCTCTTCATTTTTTTAAAAAAAATCTTTTATATTAGAACCCAGTGTTATTGTATCATGCTAAGTCATTTCTCATCTAAAAAAATTTAATTTCTCCTTTAACATTCGTTGGAATATATCTTGTATGTCTAACTTTTTACATATTTCTAAAATTTTTTCTTGATGATTCCTCTTATTTTTCCTTGCAAGATTTTTACTTGAGAAAAATGATTTCTAATACAATAGTCTTGTGTTTTAGTGACAACCAATGAAATCATATTGGAAACATGAGTAATATATACTAGGGATTCTCAAGATTTTTTTATCAGGTTCTTTTATTTGTTGAAACAAGTTAATTTATTGAATACCTAAGTTTTTGTAATGGTCAGTAAAAGAAGATTTTTGTCAAAATGCATGTGCTTCTCATTCAGCATCACGAGGCAGACAATGGCAGGGTAAAGGTTCAGCATTTCTGTCTTCAGTCTTTGCTTTTCTCCTTTACTCTGAGTCAGATTGACTCTATATACTATTCTCTCCATGGTAATCACTTTTTTAATCATCACTTTAATGCTTAAAGTATAATGATAACTCACGATCTTAAATTTAGAGTCACTTAGCACTGCAGGAACAGCAAAGATCACACCATGAACCAGCCCCTTTTAATGAAGTTATCCATAAGGACAAGAAGGAAGTTTCCTTGGGGAGAAGAAATGATTTCCTGAAAACCAGATTGTCTCTGCACTTAATACGAACTTTTCAGACTACCTTATTTATGCAGGACTGAGCTAATAAATGAAGTTCTCTTATAGCTTGGCTTAATCATGAAAATTTGCATTCCTTCTGTTAATTTTTACATCAGAGCCATTGATAGTGCTCTGGTGATGGGTAGGGGTTACTGGACCCTTTAATTTGTTCCTTTCAATTGACAAAATTTCATTTCTTTGCTCCTTATCATTACTGATATCTTTAATTGACACGTTGAAACAGGTAGTCAAGCTTAGCCTGTTGGAGCAGTTGGATCTGGAGATTCTACACTGAAAATTTTGCTGCATTATTTATTTAAATGAATTTAGGCTAAGCTTACATGGATGATACTTACTTATATTTTTCTTATTTTGTTAATTGAAGAGTCATGAAAGATCTGGTAACTGTTTATTATTTTTAAGTCAATTTGAATCAAAGTCCTTTAACAAATACTTACATTATTATATTTTATTCTTTTGTATGCAGGTTTGTGCATATGCATGAATGTGTGCACATGACCACAGAAACCAGAACTGCACATCAGATATGTGGTGTGGGAGGTCCTTCTGTTTATGTGTTGCTTTTATTGGTTAATGAATAAAGAAGCTGCTGTGGCTTGTGATAGGGCAGAGTAGATCTAGGCAGGGAAAACTAAACTGATGGTGAGAGAAAGAAGGTGGCGTCATGTAACCTCTCCAGAAACAGATGCCAGATAGAACTTTACCCAATAAGCCACAGCCACATGGCAAAACACTGATTAATATAAATGGGTTAATTTAAGATATTAGAGCGATTCAGAAATACACTTAAGTGATTAGCCAAGTAGTGGTTTAAATAATACAGTTTCTGTGTGATTACTTAGTGGTCTGGGCAGTCATGAACAAACAAGCATGCCTCCCACTACAGATCTGGATTTACAAGTTGCTAGCAACTCTCTGTGGGCATTGAGGACTGAGTTTTGGTCCTCTGAGAGAGCAGAAAGTTCTTTTAACTACTGAGCCAACTTTTCAGCACCTCAAACTATTTTGGAGGAACTTTATCACATAAATGCACCATAAAACATACATGTTAAGGTAGCCCATAGAAACATATTTACTGATAAAAAGATGATTTAACATTACACTAAAAGTAATTCAATAGATCAACTCCAACAGTTTGAGAAGGAGTAGAAGTCCAAATTTACATAGAACAAAATGAACCACAATCGCCTGCTTATTAAATTCTGAAGCCTCTTGTTATTTGTTGATTTTACTGATATATACAACTCTCTAAATTACAGTCTTTAATACAATTATAAAGTCATATATATAGGTTAATAGTAGACCAACAGACAAAAAGACATGTAAACAATTGCATTAACTCAACAATTATCCTAAATAGAGAAAACAATTATGTGAGCGTAGGCTATTAGTAGAACAATGTATAAAATTTGTATCTCTAGTACAGAGTTCCCTAATGAAAACTAAAGGTCAGAAGGGGAATCTTGTTATGTTTTTAAAAATACATATATTTGACCCCATCCCCCAGAAAATGTCCTTCTCGGTTTATAAAAGCTAAGCAGTCAAAAGTGAGATGTTCTTAAAACTAGAAATTTGAGTTCATTAACAAAAGTTAGAAAACAATAGTTTATAAGTTCACAAGAGGTGATCTCAAGTTGTTTAGCAAAATTCATGGCCTCAGAAAACCTCATAACCTTTTTAGTGGTGTGTGTGTGTGTGTGTGTGTGTGTGTGTGTGTACATGCCATGGTAAACTTTTTGCAGTCAGAGGACAATGTCAGGTGTCAGTTACATGGTCTCTGTTGTTCACCACTGTGCCCACGGATTCCAAGGGAATTCTGCTGTCTTCACCACTCATCTCACCACAGTGCATTACAAATCCTTTCTGTCTAGCTTGGCATTGGCTTCTAGGGACTGAAATTCATGTCTTCACATTCACCCAGCAAGTAGTTAATCAATTGATTCATCTCCCCAGCTCAGAAACCTTATAAGAGGCCATAGTCATCCTTCTGTTGAAATATAACTTTTTTCCTGCTTGAATAAGAAAAAAAGAGTACAAGGGAGCATGATAAGTGAAAAGGAGACAGAAAAGAATACCTGAGAGTAAGCATTTAAGAAAAGTTAGGTCCTTTCAATCTTTTTTTTTTTTTAGTTCTGAAACAACCTAATGTCTCACTTATCAATCCCTTCTCTTTTATTCATACAGTGTCCAAAAACACTTAACTCTTTTGTAAACTAACAATTTTATCAATTATTTTCTTAGGTGATTTTTAAATTCTTATTAAAGAGTTGCCTATTTATCACCTGCATGTGTGTGTGTGTGTCTGTGTGTGTGCATGTGAGCATACACACACACACTAAGCATGAATATAGAGACTACTGCAGTAGTACACATTATAGTAACTCATACCAATATTATGCCATTTATAGGGATATGTTTAAAATAAGATAAGCATGAATGTATGTAGGAGAAATTATTGATGATTGCTCCTTGTTTATAATGGGTATTATTTTCATATATATACATATATATATACATATATATATATTTAGGACATTCAGCAAAATCATATCTAAATTCACAAGTGGCTTATGATATTTTTTAAATCAACTCTATTTCTTCCTTTTGAAAAAGTAAACTGTTTTCCTTTCTTCATGATCTGGGAAGCCTCAGGTTAAAAACATCGGAAAAATTTCCTCATCTCCAAGTGGAATCTGGAAGTCTCTTGGGTGTCAATGTGTAGCAGTAATTGAGCGTTTCGTCCAAGGCCTGGTACATCTGCCAACCTCTAGGGGGGCAGCAGCTGTTATCTTAACAGAGATGTTGGGGAGTGCTCATTCTGCATACCAAAACAAATAGCAAGCAATCAAGCAAGCAAATCCATTGTGCTACACTGTGTCTGCACAGAATGAGATGGGAGAAAGGAAGTCTCTGACAGTCTGGAAGGGACCTGGGCTCAGGCTGGACCTTGATCTCCTCCTGTCCATCAGTAGGAATTTTGTAGAGCATTAGCACGAGACAAGGCCACGCTGCTGATATGAAGAGAGAGCGAGAAATCAATCCCCTTGTGTAGACAGCTGTTGACTTTGATCAAAGGTGTGACTTAATCAGAGCCTTTCCTTCCAGCAATCAATATGACGTGGCAGCCAAGCAGGATGGCTTGTGGGAGAAAGAAGCTCATAGGAAATATGTTGTAAACTAATGCCTGGAAAAGTGCAGATGAGGAAAATCTATGAGGAACTGAGCAAGGGTGTTAGAATAGAAACTGAAGAAAATGATGAGTGCACAAGACAATTTGGAGACAAATTGGGTACATAGTGTTTTCAATACTGCATGTAATATTTTGCTGGCTACTTATTCTCTCCTTTGATGTATGCCTGTACATAAAACTTCTAGCCAGTGCAATTATCTGTTTTATTGAGACAATCTGTGGAGTAGAAAATTATTTGAACTGGCAAGGGATCAAGGACATTCTGATCAATTCTTAAATTTCAGAAGGAAAAACTTCAAATCAACACAGAACAGAACACTAGATTACCCAAAGCAGAGAATTGTCTGCAGCCATCTAAGACAAACTGACTGGACTCACTTAGCAATGGATCAGAGTTGGATGCTCAAACTAATGCAGAATGTCACACTGATGGCAAGGTCAAGGCCAATGGCAAATGGCCTTTTGCCTTCAGCCTTCTCATGGTCTTTGGAATCTCAATGTGCAATATGTAAATGGATCAGTTCTGACATATTATCAGTTTTCTTGTGTATCACATTTTATAATTGTCTTAATTAATTAGCTATTGATGAAATGATGGTAGCTCATATTTAAAGATAGTCTTAACTCATAAATTGATCTTTCATTTATTCAAATAATTACTTATGTAGAGCAGTATTAAAGTATTGTTGTAGAGTAAATATCTATTGTATTTATTTAGAATTTAATTTAATGTTTAATTAATTTAAACTTATTCTCATAACAAGAAAAAGGCAATGTTAGATTGTACAAATTCTTTTTTTTTAAATATTTATTTACTATGTATACAATATTCTGTCTGTGTGTATGTCTGCAGGCCAGAAGAGGGCACCAGACCCCATTACAGATGGTTGTAAGCCACCATGTGGTTGCTGGGAATTGAACTCAGGACCTTTGGAAGAGCAGGCAATGCTCTTAACCTCTGAGCCATCTCTCCAGCCCGATTGTACAAATTCTAATAGTGTTATTATTCATTCTTTTTAATCTTTGGTTTGGTTGGCATCTTTACATTGTAGGCTGATTACTATTTGGTACTCACATCCAGTATTTAATTTAAATGACTTTATCATCTCTGCATACATTTTAATCAGTTTCATTCCATGTTGGAGTACAGTTTAATTCTATTAAATAATCCACTGTGCCGTTAAATTCACCTTTCAGTTATGTCACCTGTTAAATATGGTGTTTGAAGAAAAATCCATATTACTGAACATTCACTGGTGACATGAATTATCTCCTGAAGATGGTGTTGTGATTCATTGCTGTAAGTTATTTGGACTGCTCTTACGGTAACTCTGTTTTACTGTGTAACACCTCATAACTCAAAACTGTCAGGCGAGAAGGTGGGATGAAGACTCCAGGGCCCCCAAGCCCTTCTCAGTTTGTTCCCTTTTTGTTCTTTCTCAGGAGAGAGAAACTCTGCCAGGTTGATCACTACTGGAATGTATACTTCAAGCATTTATGTTTTTAACTGTTTTGGGTCTAAGCATTAAATTACTGAAAAGAAGCAGAAAGATTTTCATCTCCAGTAAATTTATCTTTTGGCATTCGAGGGCAAATGTTTGTGTGATGACATCATTGCCTCTTCATGTTTCCTGCGGAGAAAAAGGCTGATTTGACCTAACACATGCTCACTTATGTGTCATGTTGTAAACCTGTCTGATACAAGCAGCAGGTGGAAAGATGAGGGGAGAGGCTTACGGTTGGGGCATAGAACTGGTACAGTTCTGCTACATTTCAAACAATCACCAGAAGATGCCAGTCTTATTTGTTCAGGACTTTATAAATTTTGTAAGACCCATGAGTCCTCTTTGCTTTCAACATGATCATAGCTCATGAAGAAATCCAGAAATTAGATTTCGTTACTATAGAAACCGAGCAACTGATGACATTCATTTTTCTCTCTTTTTAAAGAAACTGCTTCAAAATTCAGATAAAAATATCAAAGAATGCTAGAGTAAAAATTGGTAATGGAAACAAAAGCTAATGTCTTTCTTCTTATGGTTTATGTGATGATATCCTTATTTCTTCATATTTCCTTTGGAAAAAAAGGCTGATCTGACCTAAAACATGTTCAATTATGTGTCATGTCGTAAACCCACCCAATACAAGCAGCAGGTTAAAAGATGAGTGGAGAGGCTTACAGCTGTGGCATATCATCCTGAAATCTTGGAACTTTAATAAATGATTTTGGTCAATTTCCTCTTTCCTTTTGCTCCTTCCCTCTGTTGCCTGTCCCTTTCTCTCTCTGTGTCGTCTTGGTTGGAGAAGTGGCATTATTTCATCTCTGCCCCCATACCATGAATAAAGGTATGAAGCACCACTTCTCAAATTAAATTAATATATATTGATATAAAAACAATAAATACATAAACAGCAATGAGAAGTAATTTTTTTCTTACAAGAAATACTTGAGGACTTAGGAATAAAGGGGAATCTATTTTGTCCTATTCAATTCCCAGATACAAAGTTAGAGAGTTTCTTTTTAAAGAAAAGAAAAATGAACTTAGTTGTTATGAAATCTACAAAGTAGAATAATTGTTATTTCTAGTAAATTCTTTTGAGGACGGGTCACAATATGCAGCTCAGGTTGACCTCAAATTTGTTATATAGTGAAGCCTAATTAGCCTCCTGCTTTCAGGGATTCCAACACTACATGACCTCCTTCATTTTTGACTAGCCCAATTAAAAGCTTCAAGAAGCGTATTTAGGGGCCAGGGTTATAGCTCTGTTGATAGAGTGCTTGCCTAGTATGGAACAAGCTGTAGGTTGGATCTCTAGCACTAATGAACAGAGATTGGTAGCATACACCTGTCATATTCCCATGTCACACCTGGGAGGCACAAGAAGGAAGATCAGAAGTTTAGGACTATAATTCTAAGGTTATCCTGATCTACACAGCAAACATGAAATCAACCTGGGGATATGTAAGTATTAGAAATAAGACCAAACTCAACACCAAAACCAAAAGAGCCCACAGATTAAATAATAGGCCATTCAAGATTTCATTTTTTGTTTAGATGTTTATGGAGTTCTTTTTACATTTAAGAAAGTAACTTTCTTATCTATATGGAAGTAAAAATTGATTGACCATGAACAGTGACAATTCTTGAGTAAGACATGCTCTGCAGGATGATAAAGAGTGGCTAGTTGAAATCTAGCTGTTGAATTAACACAATCTGTCGGTTCCCAACCCTGCTGCACACAACTATCCATTACACTCCTCCCCTCCATGTCATGGTTTAAACACGTACTGAAACTCCTGTGTTCTTCTAGAGTTGCCCTTTCATACTTCTCTTCTTGTCTTTTTTTTTTCTAGAAGACAGATTCTCTGTTACCATTCAGTCTTGAGAGGCCTGAAAGTGATTGTGTAGATTACGCTGGTCTTGAACTCACAGAGATGTGTTCTACTTGTCTGTGCCTTGTGAGTAATAAAACTGAAGGCATGTACTACCACAGTTGACTTCTAGTGTACATTCTTGACTCATTCTTCTACTACTACATATCATGTCCTTTGCACACCTAGGCTGTGATCTGGCATGACAAATATACCCTCGCCTGTGCTTGACTTGTTGGAAACTTAAGTTATTCCTATAACTTAAGGTGTTTTTAAGTCATGTTCATCATAACTGTGTGGCATTATTAGGTCTAGAATCTGCCTTTTTGTTTGAAATGCTGTATACAGATATGCTAATACACATACCTTCCCTCTTTGGAGACATATTGATTGGATAGGGAAATTATCAAGCAGTGTTTTCAGTGTTCCTTACTACCTGCTCTTCTTCCTACATTGGGAAAGTTGTTAAGTGCTCAACAAAGCACAATTGTTTCTCAGTCGTTGTGTGCCTATGTCATTTTTTTTTTTTGCATGAGCATGGTTCATAGAAAGAACTGCTACTACAGAAAATGGCACAGGCATTCACCCAGGTATTTACGTCAGAACCTCAAGAGTGATCATGAATTTTCAGAAGCTCTTGGCTTCCCTTTTCCTTCTCCACTATCAAAACAGAGCAGCAGACAGTTCTTGCTGTCCTTTATATAACCACCTTTTGTATCCATGATGGACTCTACAGCACAACTGAGTTATCTGCATGGAGATCTCTCCCATCTTTGAAGTTTTATAAAGGTTCCTTTTTGAGTAGAAGTTCCAGAACTGTGCTCCTTTCTATAGAGCCTTAACAATTCTAAGAAATTTGCTAGTCATGCAGATATTGAGAATTTGGGGTCCACTGCTGAGTTTAAGCAAATCCTTCAAATGATCCTACTGTGGGACAATGATCTGTACCCTGTCAGTTATATTTTTTTTTAATGCTGATTGGACAGTAACCAGGCAGGAAGTATAGGTGGGGCAACCAGGCAGGAAGTTTAGGCAGGGTGATAAGAACAGGAGAATTCTGTAACCCAGCCACAGAGAAGAAAGAGGAGAATCCCTTGCTGACAAAGGTACCAAGCCATGTTGGCTAACACAGACAAGAATGTAAGAAATAGTTTATAAAAAGCCTAAGATAATAGGCCAACCAGTTTTTAATTAATGTTGCAGACCTCTGTGTATTTCTTTGAGACTGAATTACTATGGGTTGGATGGGACAGAAATCTCAGTCAACAAAAGAGCTCCTTATGTATGAGCACCACTAACTTTGAATGGTGTTCACACTTTTTGATTGATTAGGAAATATCTAAAAGTCTTCTTTGGTTTTCCTTTTCTGTTCTATTATTTATTTTTCAAACTTGAATTTATTGCTTCTGAAACACAAAATGTTTTTCTTTCCTCTAATGGTTATCTTTTTCTTATATGTTATTTGTTAATAGCATTTACATAAAATTAATTATGTAGTAAATAACTTATCTATCTAAAAATTTCATTTTAAGTACAACAAGTGTATATACTCTAGAGAACCATAAGATCTCTAAAGTCACAAAACTTAAGAAATGAATCTATCTCTTTCTCTCTCTTTTTACACATACACACATGCACACACGAGCACATGCACACACACCCACTCACACATACATACATTGATACATGGAATTTATTGTCAAGCTAATCCAACAATGGCCAGCGGTGAATAGAAGAACCAATAATTTAATAGTTGCTCACTCACACAAGGTTGGGTGTTTTCTGTATATGCTGGAATCCCAAAAAAAGTAGGTTTTAATGCCAGGGAAGGAATGGATGTGCTAGAAAGAAGACAAAGGAGCAAAAGTTTCCTTCTTCTTGTCCTTATATAGATTTCCAGTAGGAGGTATGAGACCACATTAAAGGTATGTCTTTCTGGCCTCAAGATCTGGATCAAAGGTGTATATCTTCGTACCTCAAATGTCTGGACTAGAAGTAGATTGACCCACTTTAAACAAAGCAGGAAATCTCTTGTGTGACCTCCCCATTTCTGGATTATAGTTTATTCTAGATATAATCAAGTTGACAACCAGGAATCACATTATGTGTAGGTTAATATTGATAAATAATTTCACAGACTGTAGAATCACGTAGGAGACAGAACTCTGCATATGTCTCAGAATAATTACTGTAAGTGGGATAGTTGAGAAGGGAAGACCCACACTAAAATGGTCAGCACCATTTGCTGGGTTTGAATCTTGTATTACCTAAAAAGGAGGAAGTCATCTGAGCCCCAGAAATTACTGTTTTCTGTTTCCTGACTGAAGGTATAATGTGACCATCTGCTTTTAGAAGTATTCTTTCATGACCATAGTGAGAAATTTAATGTGTGTAAGTATTTTAAAATTTTTTTAATTATATAATCATTATATATTCTGCCAAGTGCCATTTCTATTTGAAGTGTGTTTCACCTCTTTCATTGTGTTTCAAAATATCTGACTGTAACAAATGTGAATAATTTCTTGGAAATAATTCAATAACGTAAAATTTCTCACAGCTTAATGATGTGGGAGTGATTTCTTATTAATAAAGAAACTGCCTAGGCCCCTTGATAGGCCCACCCTTAGGTGGGTGGAGAAAACAGAAGAGAATTCTGGGAGAAAGAAGCTTAGTGAAGGAGTCGTCGTGATTCTCCTGCTCCAGACAGATGCAGGTTAAGATCCTCCCTGGTAAGCCAGCTCGTGGGCTACACAGAATATTAGAAATGGGTTAGAACAATATGTAAGAGCTAGCCAATAAGAAGCTGGAACTAGCCGGGCCAGGCAGTGTTTGAAAGAATACAGTTTCCATGTAATTATTTCGGGCATAAGCTAGCCATGCGGGCGGCCGGGTGCCGGGGACGCAGCCCTGCCGCTCCTATTTCAACAGATGGCGCCCAGACGTGATGGGCTAAATCCACTTAAAAACCTGAGAAGGCTTAAAAATAAGGGAGAGAGAGTTTAACACAGATTTTTGCTGTTTTGTTGGTGGCGTGCTGTAGAGAGATTCCTGATTCAGCAACAGCAGCAGAGAAAAAAAGCTGCGTCATTTTAAAGCACGGCTTCCTGGTGCTGTACTGCCAGCGTGAACTCTGGCTTTAAAGCATTTCAAGGCTTTTATGGGACTGGATGTTTGTGTTCCCACTTGGGATCGGAGGAGATTGCTCTGAGACCTGCCGATGGCTCAGCGTTCCCTGCCTACACCTGGGCAGATGGCGGAATCAGGCTTAGGCAGGCGGAAGAGCATGGCGGATTCCTGCTGCCATACAGAGACGCGTTTTCAGACTGCGCAGTGCTCTGCGTGTCAGATTTGGCTGTAACTTGGATAAAAAGAGTTTCTGTGCTGCACACTCAGTCTCAAAATTAAATTGCTGATTGCGGCTCCAATGTAAACTGCTGTTTGCCTGTAACTGTGCTCAGCTCAAAAGCACCAAATGACTCTGAGGCAGGAGCGGCTGCTCCTTGCTGAACTGTGCTGATCTCAGGCAGGAACTACCGTAATTACCTTAAAACCGTGCAGTTAAGGTTTAGACTGGGCAGGACACAGGCAGTACCGTATTACCTATACATGGTGCAACTTAAGTTTTTAAGAAATGCTTAACATTTTAAGAAATGCTCCTGGATAATAAAAAAAAAAATACAGATTCACAGTAAAACAGATTCAGACACCGTTGGATGAATGTACGTAGGCTTGGGGAAAAAAAGAGAATATAAAGAATAAAGTTAATGTCTTAAAAAGAAAAAGGGTAAAGTCTTTAAAGAGACAGAGTACAGAAGTACAGATAGTTATAGATTAAGAGAAATAAAGAAAAATAAGCCACGTAAAAATGAAAAATTCACAGAGAGTCTGGATTATGTACATTGTGTTTTCTTTAAAATTTTTGACTGTGAAGGAGCTAAGTACAAAGAGACATTTTATTATATGGGCTGCTAAGCTGAACCTGCACATATGTTCTAAAGGTATCTTGACTTCAAAATTTGGATCTAAGGATATGATGCTTTGGAGAGGGTCTTCTTTTGTTTCCACAGAGGATGTGACCCTATGGATTGCATCTATCCCGGTATGGTATGATAGACCACGCCCTCCTGAAAGGTTGCTGTGAACACCCTCAAAAAATTACTTCACTCAACTGCCAACCGAGATGAACCTGACACACAGGTTACACCCTAAATGATCTGATTAACAGTGCCCCCATTCAGCAGGAAGCAGTTTGGAGAGAAAAAACTACGCCCATGTTCCCAAATATTGTTTATAAATGTTCTTTTACATTTAAAGGGGGATATGATATAGATATGAATAATTTGCATTGGTATGGATTTTAAGGTCAATTTTGTTATATGTATATGTATTTTTGAACTTGATTAAGGTATTGTGATTATGTAGTTCACTTAAAATGTAATGTATAATTAGGAAATATAGGTTGTTAATGGATAATCATTGCTAATAGTTAAGCTTGTAGTCATGTTAGTTAGATTTTCTAGATATATAGAGATATATTTCAATTAGATAGGCATTCTTCATATCTTTCAAAGACTGCAGAATATGGCATTTAAAATATTTTAATAACTTAGGACTTTTCATGACAAGGAGACACGTCTGCTCCTGGCAGCACCAGCTACTTCAAGAGGAAGATGGGCATCGAAGAGGATCCTTATGGAGTTGGATAGTCATTTGGGCAAGAAACTGCTCTTGCCTGGACTGTTGCATAAACTGGACACAGAGAACCCTCAGAGAGAGGACTGCTGAACTTGCCTAAAGGTGAGATGGTCTTTCGGGGTTCCTGATTCATGAAAGAGTCTACAAGACATTCTACAGAACACAGCAGAAAGTGACTGAACTGTCTTTAAAATTTCCTGCTTCATGGAAATGTATCTGGATACCATGGGCCTGTAGGCCGAAGATGGATGCCCCAACGGTACAGAGGAACTTTGGGTGACTGTCCAGGCAGCGAGATGTCTCTGTCATTTCTAGAGTTTTCTTATTTCTTGTTTACTTAGATAATATTATATCCTTCTGGAGTCTTTGATGGAGTTGAAGAATAAATAGTTATAGTTTTCCTTAGTTATGATAAGAGATAAAATAGATATAAATATTGTAACTGTAATTCTTACTTGATAACTGTTTTGTTATATGTAATTTTACTATGCTAAAGTTAAAGCCTTTCTTTTTTGTTTAAACGGAAAAAGGGGAAATGATGTGGGAATGATTTCTTACTAATAAAGAAACTGCCTTGGCCCATTTTATTGGATAGAAAATTAGGTAGGCGGAGTATACAGAAGAGAATTCTGGGAGAAAGAAGGTTAGAGGAGGAGTCGCCATGATGCTCCCACTCCAGACAGATGCAGGTTAAGATCCTCTCTGGTAAGCCAGCTCATGGGCTACACAGAATATTAGAAATGGGTTAGAACAATATGTAAGAGCTAGCCAATAAGAAACTGGACCTAGCCGGGCCAGGCAGTGTTTGAAAGAATACAGTTTCCATGTAATTATTTCTGGGTATAAACTAGCCATGCGGGCGGCCGGGTGCCGGGGACGCAGCCCTGCCACTCCTATTTCAACAGCTTAAAACCATTTTCACATATTTATAGTTGCAGGCTTAGAGATAAAAGAACTACAGCCACTTCCAAGGTGAAAATGTCACTCAAAACCATGGAATGTATTCAACACAAGTCTGTCTTTATTCTGTCTCTTTCTCTGGTATCTTAGGATGAGATCCCCTAACACTTGAACCTCTCTGATAGATTTCTAGAAAAGCCTGTACTCTCCACCAGTGTAAAAATGAAGGTCCTTCACTTAGAGAATGCATACAATCAAGAGAGTAAAAATTGAAGAAGAAAATTTCCTTTATCATTTACAATCCCCAGTGATTTACAGAAATGTCGTTTTGATTAACAGTATTGGAACTGGATTAGCCTGACCTCTTCCTTATTTGTAAAAGCTTATTTCTCTGGTTGTTGTGCACCTCTTTCTGCAACCAGCCACCTGGATGATACTGTGGGATTTGACAGCCTGCATTTGGAGTGGTCTCCTGTATGCCTAAGCTAAAGCTGGCAACACAAAGAACAGCTGCACAAAATCAGACTACTTATTATTTTAGCAACTGTTCTGAAGCAGTGCAGATTCTGCTATATTTATTGCTTTGCCTGAGGCACAGAGAAAATAAATAGCTTCTTTTGGTTAGCTTATAGTATGTATTAAATAAATTAATCCAGGTAATGCATATATAATAGGATCTGACACAGAGTGTTTGCTATTAATTTTATTCAGATCACTGACATTTATTAAATTACTTCCCCAGGTATTTAGTGGGTTGTCTATCAAATACATATGTGCCAGAGCTTTCTATACAGAAACTTTCTGTCCTGTGTTACAGAAGAACATAATAGAAGCTGCACACACCTGGGGAAGCAATGCATTCATACCTACATTGGCATGAATTCTCAGGTTTGAATTAGAGTAGAAACTAAGTAAAGGATTCTGGAAAACCATGAAAATTTAGAATTGGGTTGAGCTGCTATTCTGAGTACCTGTGGTATGTCAAAGAGGCAGAGATATTTCACATACAACATCATAATTATATGGTTTAACTGTTAACATCATTGCTTCACAGAGATGAGCCTGGGCATAGGGGACAGTGTAATTTGTTTCAGATTACTCATGTCTGAAACAGAACTTCTGATCTCATGCCTGTGGTTATTCCCATTGCACTACAGACATGCCAGAGGATGATGTCTTTAATAAAGCCACTTTCTAATTCAGATTTATTGTTTGTTTATTGTTCTGGAATAGTGACTTTTTGCAGTATCTTGGTGTCTACAGGGCATTAAACTAGTCTGTCGGCTCTGGATGGGAATGCGACAAATACCGCACTGAGGGTGAATGAATATTATACAAACTTAGCATCACTAATTCAAGCCCTAAATTGAAATGCTTCAAAGTCTGACTGATGCTGCAAAAGGAAAATTCCACACCCTGATTATTTATAAAGTGTATAGTCAAAAAACACAGGAGCTCTAAAAATACTGTGCAATCTTCACCTCAAATTATGTGTATAAGGTATGTATTAAACAAAATGGATGTTTTACTTATATTCTAGTCTCTGAATGTATCTTATGTGCTTACAATAGTCTAAACTTAAAAAATTCAAATCTAAACACTTCTGGTTCCAAGGGTGTGGGATACGCAATCTGGAGATATAAATGATAAGATCATATCGTGCTTCAGAGAGAAAGATTCTAGTAACATGAATAATCTTCTGGGAACAAAAGGTCATATTGTGCTATTTAAATGTACTTGAGAGGTCTTAAGTGTTGACAATATGTATTTTTTCATGACTTTATTTGATCTGGTATAAATTACTTTTATGAATCATATGTGTAAAACAAGTGTTTTTAAAACAAGTCAAGGCAGGGATGGAGAGAAAGATAGACCAATAATCAGTAGAGTGTCTGTTGCACAAGTGTAGAGACCTGAGTTTGGATCCCCAGTGCTGATATTAAAAGCCAGGCAGAATGGCACATGGCAGCTACCTATGTTAAGGAGATGTGATTGGTGGGCTGGTGGCTTATCTGAGTATGCTCACATTTTCTTTCTAATCCCCAAATCCTTTTTCACTACTTCACACTGTAATTTGCTAACATCTCTCTTTACTGGCAGAATTTGTTCTCTTTTTCCTATAACACAGCAGCCACAGAAAATGCCACAGTTTTCCCTTTGAGTTCCACACTTGGCTGCAATTTCACAAAATCTCCATCTTGGAACCACTTATTTTCTATCACAAAATGTTCTTATTCAAAGTCAGAATCTATGTAATATTCTCTTGGTAAACTTTGCATCCCGTAGCAACTTGGAACCTAAAATGCATTTTAAAGAGCCTACTCAGCAATATCATTTACATAGAAGTGTCTACAGACTATACACTGTGAGAGTCAGCCTTAGAGTTCTGTTTTGTAGATTAGATAAAGCCATTGCAAAAGACACAATAATGTGCTTCAATAAAAATGAATTGGAGATTATTTTAACATGTACATTCTTATTAACATTTATATCTTCCTTTCATTCTGTTGATTTGGAAGTCAAGAAAACTAGTATTTTTGGTGAGGAATTACTCATAAAAACAAAACGAACAGAAAGAGTGCAATGAGTCTTAGATGTCACCATTGCAGTAGAACTCTTTCTTTTTTTTTCAAGAACAAGAATAGAATTATATTATACTGATTGATATTCAGTAGATTATTAGTGAGGATGAGGATGAAGTGGAAAGTCAACATTGACACATATAAAGCCAAGCAACATGGAAATTACAATGGAAGACAGCTATATAATGCTGTTTTATTTTCAAAAATTTCCAAGTGATTTAAAGTAGATTTATTTATTTATTCTTTCATCATAGCAGGTGTATCACTTAGGTTCCATTATTGCTTGCTTTGTACAGATTGTTGAAAATAAGCCACTCAAAATTTTTAGAGCCAGCATGTAATAGAGCTGGGATTTTGAACCTCTGGTAGACTGGGCTTAGTACCAAAATCCTTTTTTTATTTCTTTTTAAGTTTTACTTTTCCTTTTATTAAAAACAGAATATTTTCCCACATGATATATTCTGATTATGGTTTCACTTTCTCTCTTTTTCTCAGTTTCTCCCCACATTCTTTTCCATCTAGGTCCATTCCCTCCCTTTAAATTTCTTGTTAGAAAACAAACAGGCATCTAAGGGATAATAAAATAGAACAAAATATAGTGAGATAGAGGAAAACCAACAAATTGGAATTGAGCAAACCAGCAAACAAAAACAAACACCAGGAAAAGAGCTGTTCCAACTTCTCTGATGCCTCTTTGCAGGGTTTCTGCCTCCTCTTCTGCAGGGTTCCCTGGGCCTTGAAGGGAAAAATTTGGTGGAGATGAACCATTTAGCGTGGGAGGTCCTTCTGTTTATGTGTTGCTTTTATTGGTTAATGAGTAAAGAAACTGCCTTAGCCTGTTGATAGGGCCGAACTTAGGTAGGTGGGAGGGAAAATTGGACTGAATGCTCAGAGAAGGAAGGCAGTGAGGGATATACCATGGATCCGCTGCAGGAGATAGACGTGCTGAAATTTTGCTGGTAGGCCACAACCTCGTGGTGATACCCAGATCAATAGAGATGGGTTAAATTAAGATGTAAGAGCTAGCTAATAAGAAGCTAGAGCTAATGGGCCAAGCACTGCTTTAATTAATATAGTGTCTCTGCGGTTATTTTGGTTCCTGGTGGCCTGGATGAACAAGCTGCCTCCTTCAACAATTTAGGGCTGAGATCTCCAATGTCTCTCACTCTCTGCATAAGGTCTGGCTGAAGGTTTCTGTAAACAGCAGCAACAACAAAATAAGACAAAATCAACAAAAGAACACATAAGAAAAACGCCCAAGTTAGAAACTGTAATATATTTGAAACACAATGTAACAGGCTACTGGCATTTTTTCATTTGTGAATATAAACTACTTTGCAGAGAAGAAATAACCTCAAGTAAGCCTTGCATAATTGGCCAAGACTCGTCATAAACTCCAAGGCAAATGGCTAATTAACATTTGTGTTTATTCCTCGTAATAACAAGTGGGCAAATCAAAGATATCATTTTCAGGAAATACCAGATTCCATACATGATGTTAAGGCATTGTCAGTGGGAATCCACCCTGGAATACAGATTTATTTATTTATTTATTTATTTATTTATTTATTTATTTAATGGAAACTGTTAGTATGATACTAACTGTTAGTAGGATATCCATATTGACCCAGAAATCCTATTTCTGGATATATTTCCTAAAGAACTCTGAGGAACAAATACACATTTGTGAAAATACATTTTTACTTCTTGTACAATGAAAATCAGCTACTAGCAAAGTAAATACAAAATCAGGTTGCTGTATGAGCAATGTGTTTGTTTTCTGCCACTACCAGGATGTTTCTTACTACTCTGTCTTTGTAATATAATTTGAAGACAGGTTGGTGATACTATGTGCTTATTGGTAGTAATATAATATGTCTATTGGTAGTGCTTTTTTTTTTTTTTTTTGTCTATCCCGGGTCTTCTGTGTTTTCATATGGATTTCAAGATTTTACTTAAATTCATGTGAGGAATTGCACTGGATTTTGGTGGATATTACATTAAATCCCCAGTATCTTTTGGTTATAATGACAATTTTCATGCTATTAGTCCTACCAATCCATTATCATAGTAAACCTTTCCATCTCCTTATATTTCTTTTTTCAATGTCTTAAAGTTTTCAATACAAATCTTTCACTTGCTTGGTTAAATTTATTACACAGTATTTTTAAGGCTATTGTGCATTCTGTTGTTTCTCTGATATCTTTGTATGTTTGTCAGTTGTATACAGAAAGATTAATGATTGGTTTTTATATGTTAATTTTGTGTCAATGCTTTGATAAATGTATTTATTAGTAGTAGAAATTTTCCTGTGTACGTTTTAGAGTCATATGCGATATATAATATCATCTATAAATAAGGATACTTTGCCTTCTTTTTCCCATTTATATTCCATTTATGTCTTTTTCCTGTCTTATTTCTCTGGGCAAGACATTAAAAACTATTTTAAACAACAAAGGGATATCTCTGGATATCCTTGTTTTATTCCTGATTTTAGTGAAAATGGTTTTAAGATTTTCTCTGCTCAGAAAATTGACTGTGGGACTGTAGTATATCACCTTTATTATGTTAAGATATATTCCCTGTCCCCTTAGTTTCTCCAGAGCATTTATCATTAAGAAATGTTAGAATTTGTCAAAGTCCTTTTCTGCCTCTAATGAAATGATCATATAGTTTCTGTTTTATAATTTATTTCTATTGTAGATTACATTTATTGATTTGCATATGTTGAAGCTGCATGGTGGATAATCTTTTTTATGTGTTTTTGAAATTTGTTTGCACACATCCAACTGTTCAGTGAGAATGAATAAACAATCACATAACAGTTAATAAAGATATCTAAGAATATACCACAAAATAAAAAAATGACAGAAGTTATTATTCAGTGTTCAAGCACAACTCTTAATAGAATGATCTCAGTTCCCAAGGAAAATTTCAATACTATCGTACTGGATTGTAAAACAGGATTCATCTTTTTCTGCCAGCAAAAAACATACCTCACTATCAATAATGGGATCCTAGGATAAAAGGATGGATAATGTATCCCAAGCAAATATACATAAGATCAAAGAGTTGTAACTATTCTAGTATATAACAAAATAAACTTCAAACCAAAAATAGTCTGAAGAGACAAGGAGGCTCACTTATACTCAATAAAACAACAACCAAATCAAATTATAGTTATAATACATGCACCAAACACAGATCACCCAGTTTCCTAAAGAGAAATACTAACATCTAAAACCACAGATTACCTGCAGCACATTGAAACATGGGTGATTTCAGTAAACCCCTCATACAAATAGGTCATCTGGACAAAATGTAAATAGAAACCATTGGAGTTAAATGATATTATAAATCAAATTAACTTAATACGCATCTACAGAAAATTCCATCTAAACACTGAAGAATGCACATTCTTCTCAGAAACCCTTGAAACTTTCTCTAAAATAAGAAATATATTTGGATGCAAAGACACAAATATGGTAAATATAAAAGATTATAGTAAAGTTGAAATCATATTGTTCATTCTTTATAATCACAATGGTTTAGAACTGGATATAACAACAAAAGAAGCTACAGAGACTAAAACGTCATAAGCAGAAAATAACACCGTACTGAATGACAATTGGTTCAATGATGAAATCTAAGGTAAAATTTGACATTTCACTGAAATTGTATGAAAATGAAAATACAACTTATCTAAATATACAGGACTTGATGAAGACAGACCTAAGAGAAAACTTTTTAACTCTGGCGCCTGAGACAAAATGATCTCAATATGAGAGATCTCAGATTAAGAATGATAAACCCAAAAGTCTTGGGAAAATAAGACCAAACAGTGTACCAAAATAGATAAGAAGGGATAATCAAAATCAGAGTTGAAATTAATGAAATAGAAACAAAAACATACAAAGAATAAAGGAAATGAAGAATTGGGTCTTTGAAAAGATTAACAAGATTGACTAATATTTAGTTAATTAAAGCAAAAGAAACTAAAAGAAGAAAAATTAATAAAAAATAGAGAAGGGGGAGACTACAAGACACTGAAAAAAGTTGGAGAATCATTAAGGCATACTTTAATATCCTTATATTCTACAAAATGGAAGCCCCTCAAAAATGGATGGATTTCTTGGTAGATATGATTTTTGAAAATCAAATCATCATGAAGTAACTAATTTAAACAGAACCATAATGACCAACAAAATAGAAGCAAAAGTTAAATCTCACAACTAAAAAAGCCCAATAGAGATTTATCAGAACTTCAAAGAAGAATTAACACTGTAGTCCTCAAATTATTTGATAGAATATCAAAGAAAATAATTCTGCCAAATTATTTTTACAAATCCAGTATTACCATGAAACCCAAACCAAAGACCCAACAAGAGAACAGTATTAAAGGCTGATCTTCCTGATAAATATGGATGCCAAAAATTCTCAATAAAACACTAGAAATTATTTCCTTAGAAAAATAGTGACTAAATAGTCACAAAGCAATATTAAAATATAAGTATTTTAACAACACTTTAACTTTTTAGAATGTGTAAATTTGAATTTTTTTCAAAAACAGTTAATTTCCTCTATTCAAATTATTATTTTACTTTAAACCATTATTTTCATTAAATTATACAGTTAAGGTGAAAAATAGAAAATTGCTATAGTTAATTCTTGTGTCAGATTTATAACAATTATGGCACTTACTTTCTTTGTTTCCATTTAATCATTGAAGGCTCACCAATAACAAGAAAACTTATATTTACTTGAGGGAAAAATACTTGCTCCTGCAGGTTTCAGCATATTGTCTGCAAATGAATTAGGAATGGGGATGCCTTTGGCATGGTATTAATGTATTTGTCATGGGTAGCCTGCAGGTTGATGTTGCTATGGAAACCAAATGTATGCACTTCCTTTTCTCTCTGTGAAGTCACAAGTGGTATCAGAGGAGCGCAGACATGCCCATCCTGTTTTCAACCAAGGTTAAAAAGAAAAGTTTATCACTGGATTTCACAGAGCACCCAGTGGCCAAACAAGTACAGCTGAGACCTCTTCACTGAGTCAGCCTAAAGAACACTCTCAGTGCTAGCTTTTATGACTGCTGTCTTCTTTAATACCTTGTTACCACTCATTTGTGAACAACAAGCCATTGTAGCCAGAGTATCAAAGAGAGTGTGGACCTCAGATTGCCTGCCAATTTCAAGCCATTAACAAATAGGTACTAAAGAAGGAGACTGGGCATGTGGCAAACTTACATGTCAGCAGGCTCACTCTGTGTATGGCTGCCATAGTGCATATAAACACAGGCATAAAATGTTCTCAGGGTCAGAGATTTCTTTTTGGAATACATTGACTAATGTTTGACTTTGGCTTAGCTTTCCTCTCTTTTGAGTCCCTTTTCTTTCTTGCATGGAATTTTATAAACAAAGGAAATATTGATGATAGAATGGAATATGGAAGTCCCACTATAATTGTGAAATGGTCCATTTTTGACTAAATTGTATAGTTTGTTAGAGTTAACATTATAAGTGTTGCATTTTTGTACACTGTGAAGATGTTTCTGCTTTACCTCATCTGCCTAAGGAAGCAAGATTGGCTTAATAAAGAGATGAACAGCCAATAGCTAGACGATAGAGAGGATAGGTGGGACTTCCGGAGTGAGAGAGGAACTCGGGAAGAATCTGTGAGGTGGGGGATTATTCCTTTAAAAACGGCGGGTGGGGTGTGTAGACGAACACAGGATAGACGCGCAAAAGGAAGAGACAAGACACGCGGCTCCCACGTGGGTGCAGTTTAATGGGGGGAGGGAGACACGATAAGGGATGGGTGTGTGAGACACACAAGGGTGGGGGCAAGAGAGAGCGAGACCTCGTGGAAGCTCGCTTTTTAACAGGAAGCACAAGGTTATCTGGGAGAAATGACCCGCACCTGGGCACGCCAGCATGCGCAGGTACTGGTAATCCAGGAGGAGTCTGGGAGCTGTAGTTTTCAAAGGAACAACATGGGGGATTTATAGTTAGACACTGAGGAAGTCAGACATACAGTGTGGAAGAGAGATAGCAAACCATGCAAAGGAATGTAGATTAATATAAATACAATAATTTAAGTCTTAAGAGCTACTAGGGAACAAATCTAAGCTAAGGCCATACTTTCATACTTAAGAAATCTCCAAGTAATTTTTTGGGAGCTGTTGGTCCAAAAAAGAAAAGAAAACAAAACAAAACAAAAAAATCCCCCCAAACAGGCTACATTGCATATTATGACTTTGAAAGAATACTTTCAGTTCCTTTGTAACTGAAGATGAAATTGGACTCTTAAAAAATCAATTTGGTTGTTTGGTATTGGTGACTTCCATGATTTCTAGTATTAAAAACAACTCTAAATTGCCTAAGAAAAGAAAAGGCATTTATCTTTAGGTTTTCTGTTGATGTTGCCTTTAATAAAAATTCTGTGGAAGTCCAAGGACCACCCACCTCCATCCAGGTCTAGTAAGGTGAGCATCCAAATTGCCTATGCTCCCACAAAGCCAGTACATGCAGTAGGATAAAAAACCCATTGCCACAGGGCAGGGAACCCTGATTGCTCTTTGGGCTGACAAGGGAGGGGGACTTGATTGGGGGAGGGGGAGGGAAATGGAGGCAGTGGCAGGGAGGAGGCAGAAATCTTTAATAAATAAATAAAATAAATAAGAATTCTGGTTTTCTAAATTAAGGCAAAAATCACCTCTTTTTCCCCCCTAAGCATAAGGTGCTGTAGATTGTCACTCTGATGCTAACAATCTAGGTATAGTCAAGGTCCAAGGTTTTAATGATCCTTGAAAAGTGCATTATTTCTGTACGTCTAGAGTCACAAACAAATTTATTTTCATTTTCACCTTTCCTTTCAGAAAGCAATTTAAAAGGAAGAATCAACAAAGTATATATATTTTGTCTCCACATCAATTTAAAAAATAAAGGGAGTAGTTTAATGGCATGTGCGAAACAACATCAGCTCCTGAATGATGCTATTACTGTGGAAGCTCTTAGTACCTCCCCTACCAATAAGCAAGCAAACAAGCAAGCAAGCAAACATACAAATAAATAAACAAAAAAAAACCCCACAAGAAAAAAGTAGGTTCTTTTGTTTCCTTTAAATACAAACACATTTTTTTGTATTAACACACCATCTCAAAGGGCTATAAAAGTGAGAAGATTTGCACCATTTTAGGGCTTAACAAGATCATTATGCAGTAATAACTTATTAAACTTGGTGGTTATATTTGTAAACCTAGTTTTTCTTCAAATAGACACAGAACTAAAAACTTTCTAACAGTGGCTCTTCTGACTTATTTTTTTTTTTATCAATTTTACAAATGTATGCCTTGTGACCTAGGCTGCTGTAAATCAGAGTGTGATGTTGTGTGCTGACTGCTGAACTGTCACCTGTTAGAAGTCGGAGTTTTCAGATAATGAGTTACATAGATCCCAGAGACTCTTGAGATCAATTGAAATAATCAGATCCACATGTGATCCCGCTCTATTCAAGAATGACCTATGTACACCTGCGCAGTAGTCTTTATCCAAACTCCTGCTAAAGGTGGGAAAAGAGTAATATTGTCTGCCTGGAAATAACAATAAAGCTTGTAAAAATTCTTTTTCTCAACAGCTGTGTTTGATCATTTTATAGCTCACAAGGTAAATTGCTTATGAAATATTAATTGAAAAATCTTGAAGATGAGGTTTTCATTGGGAAAATGCTTTTAATTATGTGACACATAGAGAAATCTTTGTTGCCTCCTGAGCAACTTTGAAAATGTATAGAAAGAGTGCTGATGAAAATCACCTGGAGCAAAAGTTTTGTAGCTTTAAATTTTATGAAGTACTGTCTTCCTTCTTCTTTTTATAAAGATTGATTGCTGAGTCAAGAGAATTGTCATGAACCAGTAGCTACAGGCCAGACTAAACAGCAAGCTTTGTCTCAGAAATAAAAACTGTCAAACAATTCTGCTTTTGATGACAGATAGGTAAAGCATCCTTCTTGTCCTAGACTCTGAATATCTTTCTTTTACAGTTTCTTTCTCCCCTCCCTCCCTCCTTCCCTCCCTCCCTCCCTCCCTCCCTCCCTCCCTCCCTCCCTCTTTCTTTCTTTCTTTCTTTCTTTCTTTCTTTCTTTCTTTTTCTCTCTTTCTTCCTTTCTTTGTCTCTTTCTTTCTGGTAGTGTATTTCAGATTTAAGTCATGATCATTTTGAGCTAATTTTTGAGTAACGTATGAGTTAATGCCTTTTTTATTTTTTTTTCTAGAGGCATGTAATTGTTCTTATTCTGCTTTCAACAGGCTTTTCTTTCATTACTGAATTGCTTTTGTATCTTTGCCAAAAGTCGGTTTGAAGATTTGTATGGGCCTTTTCTTACATCTTCTATTTTATTGTATTGATCCATGTGTCCATGTCTCTAGCAATTTCATATACTTTTGATTGTTGTGGCAGTATATTAAGTAAGCCTGTAATTCCAAGAGAATTATTCTTTTTTTTGCCAGTATTGCTTTTTTTTTTTTAATAAAAAATTAAACTATCCTAAGGTCTAATGGTTTCAGTATAGGTTTCAAAGCATGCTAGTCTAGATTATAGAAACTGTGAAAATTTCATAAGCAATCGCATTTAATCTACAAGTTAATTCTGGGTGAACAGCTATATTTAATATGCTGCCTTCTAACCCACAAACATATCTGCCTCATCTATTTAACACATGGGTTTTCTTAATAACATTGATACTTTTTTAGCATAAAGACCCATGTGCCTCAGCCAAATTTATTACCTGCTAGAAAATAATTCCTTAATTTCTCTATAGATCTTTCTCACATCCCCAACTATGTATTCCTTAATAATAAAATTTTTCATATATATTCCTAAATAAAAAAAAATACTACTGTAGACAGAAGTCTCTGTCCTGCCCTGGTACTGTTATATTAAGTATAAACTGTTTGGCCTATTAGCTCCTATTAGCTTATTATTAACTAGATCTTACAACTTAAATTAAACCATAATTCTTGTCTATGTTTAGTCACGTGGCTTGGTACCTTTTCTCAGTAAGGCATTTTCATTTTGCTTCCTCTGAGTCTGGCATATGTTTTTATCTCTGGGAAATTTTCTCTTCCCAGAATTCTCCTACTCTGCTTGCCCTGCGTATACTTCCTGCCTGACTATTGGCTAATCAGCGTTTAATTAAGCCAATATGAGTGACGAATCTTTACAGTGCACAAGAGCATTATCCCACAGCATTTTACAAATTTCTAATATAGTTCCTCTTTGTGCTGATGAATCAGTGTTTTATTACATGTTGCTCCAAAAATGGGCTAAGGTCATATATAAGAAATGTTTCTAGTTTAATTTTTCAGTAGCTGGGTTAATAATAGAAGCTGTCTTCAAACATGGTGTTTCTAATAGTAAACTGATAAAATTAGAAAATTACCATGATTTAAAAAAAACCAAAACACAAATTACAAGAATAATTAAAATGAGTTAATTTCATATATTGTTGAAATAGGAGCGTCTGGGCTGCGTCCCCGGCACCCGGCCGCCCGCATGGCTAGCTTATGCCCAGAAATAATTACACGGAAACTGTATTCTTTCAAACACTGCCTGGCCCGGCTAGTTCCAGTTTCTTATTGGTTAGCTCTTACATATTGTTTTAACCCATTTCTAATATTCTGTGTAGCCCACGAGCTGGCTTACCAGGGAGGATCTTAACCTGCGTCTGTCTGGAGTGGGAGCATCATGGCGACTCTTCCACCAAGCCTCCTTCTCCCAGAATTCTCCTCTGTTTTCTCCACCCACCTAAGGGTGGGCCTTATCAAGGGGCCTAGGCAGTTTCTTTATTAATAAGAAATCACTCCCACATCATTTCCCCTTTTTCTGTTTAAACAAAAAAGGCTTTAACTTTAACATAGTAAAATTACATATAACAAAACAGTTATCAAGTAAGAATCACA
>NW_026068086.1:2033852-2093283 GCF_014885135.2 Alexandromys fortis
AGGGCTGCGTCCCCGGCACCCGGCCGCCCGCATGGCTAGCTTATGCCCAGAAATAATTACACGGAAACTGTATTCTTTCAAACACTGCCTGGCCCGGCTAGTTCCAGTTTCTTATTGGTTAGCTCTTACATATTGTTCTAACCCATTTCTAATATTCTGTGTAGCCCACGAGCTGGCTTACCAGGGAGGATCTTAACCTGCGTCTGTCTGGAGTGGGAGCATCATGGCGACTCTTCCACCAAGCCTCCTTCTCCCAGAATTCTCCTCTGTTTTCTCCACCCACCTAAGGGTGGGCCTTATCAAGGGGCCTAGGCAGTTTCTTTATTAATAAGAAATCACTCCCACATCAATATATATAATATTTACCTATTCAAATCAATTAAATTAATAAGGTGACCCAGTCTGAAGATTGTTTATGAATATTTCAAATGTGGTACAAACTTCTCAGATTATATAAATACTCATGCCTCTACCTAGTGCTTGTATTCACCATCCATATTCTCTTATTGTCCTTTTTAAGTCTCATTACGTGGACACAGCATCCCAAGCTTTCTGTTTGTGACAAGGAGCAGATCTTTTTCCTCTGGTTACAATAGCGAGCCTCCCTCCTATCTTAAAGGCCAGAAATATTCAGCTTGTCCTTCTCTTTAAACTGTTTTTCTTTCTTAGTCTGATTCCTCCTCTTTTGCCTTGTAACATTTCCAAACAGCTCTTCTTTTTCCAAAAGCACCTTGTGGAAAAATAGCTCGTTTCACTGGTCTCATGAACTTAACCCCCCACTATCTTCATTCACATCTAGTTCAGATATTAGTCATTTCTCAATTTATATTTCACTTTCTCTGATAGCATGATATTTTTACCTTTAGTGATTCTAATGTGACTATCCTTCACTCACTGATGACAGCCTATTGTAGATTCTGGGGTTCACCCAAGGAAGTAGGTAACTGTGTTTCTGAGCTTCAGAAATTACCATAATACTCTGTATATTGTATGTGCATATACATTATTTGGCAAGGAGAAATGAAATCATGTTTGAAGACAAGATGAGCTCAGAACAAGCTGTGTCCTGCCTGTTGTGCTTGGTGCAGCTGTTCCTGGCCAAGGGGCTGCTGGCAGCCAACAATTAGCTCACCTTTACTTGCCAAACCATCTGCTCTAGCTGTGTTTACTACAGAGGGAAGGAATTGTTCCCCAGTTCTCATGAGTTATAAAGAGGACAAGTGATTGCCCTTTGTGGTCTAAGCTCTAAGCTTCTGTCCATTTCTAAAATTCTTAAGTTCTGAGGGAAAAAGACAGCTCTGAAGACCAATGTATTAACAAAGATTATATGTAGTGTAGAACATGAACTAAGCCTTAAAGAGTTAGTTCACATCATTGGTTAGAAATTCATTACAAGAACTGAATACTCTTTTTTTTTTCCAGCCAATGCTCTCAACTTCTGAGTCATCTCTTCAGTCTTTTAAGTGGAATACATATACATTATGTATGTATGTACCTGTCTTATACAATATAATTTAATCATGTTTTCCCTCTCCTCAGATCTTCACATATCCTCTCCCACCACCCTACCCTCTGAATGTTATATTCCTTCTCTCTTGTTTTCTCACTTTTTCTAAAAAAACAAATGCCCACAAAAATCAAAACAAACAAGCAAAACTCAATAAAAAAAATACCAAAACAAAACAAAATGAAACACAAAGCACACACACACACACACACACACACACACACACACTTCTGGAATTCTGTAGTCTGTTTTGTGTTGGCCATATACTCTTGGGTTAGGCACCTGCAGTGGCGTGTGATGATGCACCTAAAGAATTAGAGAATCTGAACATCTGGATTCGCCCCACTGTTCTTTTTTTATTTTCATAATAACCAAGCCCCAATGCTTCATGTTTCGGGTAATATATTCACAACAGTGTTGCCATCAAAGGGAACATCTTGAGTCAGAGGAGGAAGTTTAGGCTTTAGTATCCTCCACAGAAAATTCCACCAGTAGCTATCCACAGACAAAACCACCCTGTGAATCGTCCATGAAGCCAGAGGCACTAATATGGTGAACAGAACAGAATAAAAAACTCATGCAGGGAGTGAGACAATTCCCCTTGTTTTAACCATGTTCTCCTCTACGAGTTGGCACAATCCTATACAGAAAGTTCCAAGGGCACAAGAGTTTCTCCAGACTAAGAGATCTGAGGTCAATAAACTACTTACCTAACATTGTAGATATTTCCCAGGAAGTCCACTTCTGTTTCACTTCAAGAGAAATACAGGGGATACCAGACTACCTTGGGGTCAGAAAGAAAGCAAGGAAACATGTCAGAGCCTTCAATGATGAGCACACAATTCTTGGGGCAGCTTAGTCTACGTTAAAGTAGTCTATGAACAGAAGTGGAACCTAATAGCTTAGCCTACTCATGAAGCTGACTGGGCCACTCCTAAGAGGTTTCACATGACCTAGAGCCCTAGATAACTGCCTTCCAAGAATAGCCTCCTATAGTACGCCACAGTTTCACCCATAGTGGAATATGGTCACAATTGCAAATTTGGCAAAGAACACAGGCTAATCGAGCTATACCTGGGACTT
This sequence comes from Alexandromys fortis, assembly GCF_014885135.2. Taxonomy (NCBI): domain Eukaryota; kingdom Metazoa; phylum Chordata; class Mammalia; order Rodentia; family Cricetidae; genus Alexandromys; species Alexandromys fortis. The sequence goes on from NW_026068086.1 coordinate 2,036,443, forward strand.
TAGCAATGCTCAGATCAGACTCAAAACATATTCGAATGCCCTGCATAAGAAGATCCAAATGTACTGTGCATTTTTACAGAGCAATGAAGCTACACTAATCTATCTCTAGTGATGACTCCATCTGACCTCAGTGTCTGCTCTCTAGCCCTGTTCAATTGTTAAAGTCAACAGTGGTGCCATCTGGCCAGAGAGTACGTCCTGGGGCTTGACTGATTAGTTGTCATGCTTTCTAGCAGCTCAGCTTGACTGTATAGTTAGTTCATCTAGTTGTCTTACCATATACATCACCTAACCTGCTGTCCCACCAAGACTCGGAAAAACCATTTTTAATTTATTGGGAAACATTAATAAGAAGAGAGAGTACAATTCTAATTACCAAAATATGTATACTCAGACATTGACTATTGGCATATTTTTATTAGCCTTTTTCTTCTGTATTTATGTATATTTTTAGTGGCGGTCATATTCTTTATTCTACTTATTATTTTATTGATACTGTTAATTGGAATATAAGAAATAGTGTCAAGAAGAGTGGTTTAAAGGAGATGATGAATTTTCTTTGTTGGCATTAAATTTGAGCTTTCTAAATTGCATCAGAGTTGAGGTATTCAGTAAAACGGGTATTTTATCGAGCAGCTCGCAATAACAGTTAAAACAACTAAATCAATTGACGACTGGTCCTCATGTATGGAGTAGAGAGAAAAAGTATTAAAATATTTTAACAACTTTGTCTCTCTAGTTATACTCAGGAAGAAACAGTAAAACCAAGTAAGTTAATAAAGATGGAGGAATTAAATACAATAAGTTGGCTTCTGTCTGGAAAAAAATGAGGATGAACAATAACTGTGATAGAAATCTATATGAAAGAGACAGAAATTGAATGAGAGGGTAGCAGGGAACAGTCAGAAAACTAGAAATAAAACATTGAGACTGATAATAGTGAAAAAGGAGTTTAGGTTAACAGATCAAACAGAAAGCTCTGTGATTTACCATGTCGCCCACAGAGAACACACTGGGAAGGCAAAGCTCCTGCTCTCCACTGAGCCCAGAGCCAGGGAAGGCATAAGCCAAGTAAATCATCAACTGTAGCTCAAAGCGAAAATCCAGAGCCCTGGCTGAGACGCACAATTATGAGAGCCTTGAGCGAGGCACAAAATGAGACATCAGAGCCAGCAGGGAAATCAGGATGGATTTCACAGAGGGAGGGGAAAGTAAGCCTTGAAGGATGAATTGCACTCATCTATGTGTAGTGCAAAAGAGAGAAAGCTAAATGGGAAAATGTTAGAAATGGCTGCAGTATGCTCAGAAAGCAGTAAGCCAAGTTGGAAAAAAAATGAAAAAAAAAAAAGAAGAAGAAGAAAGGATAGTTAATAGAAAAACCTTTTAGCTGACCTTTGTAGCACAAGAATGTAACCCTGGGTACTGTGAAGGTTGAGGCAGGATATTCATGAGTTCAAGATCTAGTAAGATGAGCAATGAATTTAAGGCTGCCCTGAGCAGCTTTTTGTGGTCTCAGGTAAAGAAACAACAACAACAACAAAAAAAAAAATCAGGTGGTGTTCAGATTGTAACTTAGTGATAGAGATCTATGAAGATGAAACCCTATGTTCAATACTCAATATGGTACCAGGTGGAGAAATCCTTTTTTTTTTTTTTGAAATTTTTGAATTAATGCATACATCTTTAAACATTTTTACATTTCTTCTGTGTTCAAATAAATACATATATGTAAATACTATAACATAAATAGATATGGCATTGTAGCATGTTTTTACTCAAGCATAGCTGACTAATTACAAAACAACAATGAGCGTATTGCTTATCCTTTTTAGCAACCATCCTAAAGGCTAATAGCATTTTATGCTTCAGAGTTTTCACAAATATAAATACATGCTCAAAGCAGGAGCAGTTTGAGAAGCCGCAGTGTTCCTTAGCTCTTCGCTGGAAATGGTAATTAACACATCAGTAAATTACCTGTAGAATTTTATTTTCCTGGATGGGAAAATAAGATCATTTCACTCAGGGTAGGAGGCCAAGGTAAGTAATTGATTTGCAGAAAAAATGAGGCCCCAGGCTATTCCCAGCAAGGGTGAAAAATGTATGTATGCCAACAATGTCACCCCAGGAACTCATTGTTCTGAAGCACAAAGTCCTGCTCCCAGGGTATTCTAAAGATGTCCCCAGGACAGGAGGAGAACCTGAATTTGTTTCATCCCATTCCTGAACACACACAGAAGCAGAACACTGGATCACTGAGCTGTGCCCTAGGCCCATGAACTTTTCCTTCAGGTCTCTTTGCTTGATTTGATATCAAATCCAAAGCTTTTTCAAATACATCCATGACAAATGTCCAAACGTCTATAATGTCATCAGTTAGTTTTGTTAATTAAATTACATGAAGAAAACCAATTAAAGGAATGATAAAATGATTTCTACTATTCATTTACCTGTTAACGACACAGTATCAATGCATTATTGTAAATGTCAAAGTAGATTCAATGAGTTTTGCATTTATTATTTCTCCACTTCTTTATTTACTCTTTGATTTGTGTGTGTGTGTATGTGTGTGTGTGTGTGTTTGTGCACACACATGTTGGGAGTCAGAAGACAATTTACAGGACTCTGCATTTTCTTCTACCATGTGGGTCTGGGGAATGCAGGTAACTAGGCTTAGTGGAAAGTGCCCTTTGATGTTTGAACCATTTTGATGGCCCTCAAAGTAATGTTTTATTGGTAAAGGGATAATTAACATAAAGAAAGTTTGAAAAAAGCCATGTACCAAACCATATAGAAACCTACTTTTATGAGTTACACACCCACATACACAATGTGAGAATGTGACGAATGACTCTGTTAAGGATAAGTAAAATGAACACTAAAGAAATTCTCATACCAAACTTGTACCTCTTTAATTATATTAATACTAATGTCCTTAGGATATGAAATTTTTAACACAGTTCTGAGTGATTACTCATTAAATTAATTGGGTTATAACTGTAATTTGTCTTCAAATATTATCTGTCAATCAGTAAAGAACAAAAGTGGAAGATTCTCCATACAAACTAACAAGTGAAAAGTTATTAAAATAAATATAAAATGTATATGATGATAAATGTCTTTAAGGATAAAGTTACAAAAAAATTGAATACCATTACATTTCTCTTTTAGGAAGTCAAAAATAAGATCTTTTCTTCATCTCCACAAGAAACCATCACTCAGTGACAACACAGAGCAAAAGTAACTTTAACCCTAAGAAGCAATAAATGCACTCAACAGATATTCTTCATGTCCTTAGCAGGTTTCCAATGTTGCCCCAGGAAACCAGGGTGAAAAGAGAGACAAATGAGCATGATTTATGTCCTTGCAGAGTTTATACTTTGCTGAAAGATCTAAGAATAAAAATGAGGTAGGTATACTACCATACCTTTGAATAAAAAAGTTTGGTATTTTGCCCAATAATACAATTTGGGGAAGATACAGCATATTTTGTAGGAAGTAATTATTTAAAGTCACTTCTAGCTCAGTTGTGATAAGAAGTCCAACTAAATACTATGATGCTGATTCGAGATGGTTAAATTACAGGCTAGCATTTTTCCAATTATTATTACTTTCTTCGTGTATGCAATAAATATCTTGCAAAGTCTAATTAAAATATGAACTGTGTCATTTGTAAGAGAAAAACTGTTTTATGATTGCAATTAATTTCAATAATAAATATCTGGCATTCATAAATCTCTCTGAGAGCGTCATGTTACTTAACAAAGGCAAAATGTAAACAATTATCAAATGTAATATTACTGTTTATTCTCAACTGAACACAAGTAAGTTATATACTCTATTTAAAATTTATCAATTACAAAAATATCTTTTAAAAATAGTCATCATGAGCCAACTGCCTATAATTTTTCAATGAATTTTGGTGTAGGTATCTATTCTAATGTGTCTCTATCAGTAAAGAGCCCAGTGTTAGAATACTTGTCTAGTGTGTATGACAACCTGAGTACAAATTTCCAGCACTAGAAACAAAAAGGAAATCTCTTGCAATTGCAAAAGAAAGGTACACACAATCACTACCGAAAATGAGATAAGAGAACATACAAGTATAAATGTGCTTTAAAGTGGATGTGATTTGCATCAACAATACTAAGAACACTGGAACATCTTCAGATGTCAGACAGAATTTCTTGGCACTTTTCTAAACAGTCTGTGGTGCCCCAGAGAAAACCAAATAATCTTTCACTAGAACAAAGGTCAGCTGCAAAGATGGCTGAGAAGGAGACCATTTCTGGGGTAGACAGAAATACAGAGACTCGGGTGTACGTGTGGGTGGTAGACAGGACTATCATGTGGGAGAAACAAGAGATCTTTCTTGTGAAGGTGAAAGAGGGAGATGTATGCATGGAAAACAGTGGTCTATACTGTAACATAACTCTCTTGCTCTACAAAATAGTTCTGGCCTCACTTCACTCCTGGAAAAAGTTGACCAACAGGGCTCATTGTTATAAACAAGCAAATATGTCATATACGGTCTATTAAACTATTTCAGTGGAAATAGTGAACTCGAGCAAAAAATGTTTTCACTAGAAAAAATATTGCTTATATATTTAAAAAGTGTATTGCCACAAATTGATAATATTGATAAAGTAATTTTCCAAAAATTCAGGAGAACAACACAGCAATACCATTCCTTGGAAATGATATGTAAATGCCTAAGACATTGTTTGTTTGATTTTTGGCTCTTGGTTTTTTATTAAACTCTTCTTTGTTGTTTGAGAAGAAATCACATCATTCAAACTGAATCACAAATTCCCAAAATTCCAAGAACCAAACTTGTCAATCAAATTTATCACAGGAGCAACACTGTGCATGTTTTCTTGTTCTTTGCTGTTTGAGTTGGGCTGAGAGGAATATGCTCACAAATCTCAACATCAGCTTGCCTTTGTTTCGCAGCTAGTGCACCTTCTCCTTTATAGTGGGCAGAGGCAATATTTGGTGTAGCTACAGTCATAGCTTTTATATCCTTACGGTAAATCATAAGCCTTGGCATTAGTGTCTTATATATGTTGATTTCTAGTCCTTTAGTGTGAAGGTGTCATAGTTAGCATTGCCTATCTCCAGGGAACATTCTATTCCAACTCTTTGGAATTTTTTGTTTTACTTTATTATCTATCTATCTATCTATCTATCTATCTATCTATCTATCATCTATCATCTATGTATCTATCTTTGTCTGTCAAAGCTTTCATCAGGATCACTCCTATTGTTTTCTTCCTCATTATGACATCTTCCTCATTATAACATCTCCTTTATAGTATCAGAACTATAGGGCTAACTATTGCCTTCTATTTTTATCCTTGTAATAACTAATCCAAGTTCTGCTAATATATGAAACACATAAAGCTGAATACATTACAACCTGGATTATTTAACCCAAGTTCTAAAATTTAAATGACATGACACTGGCATTGGCTCATCTCTTGTGACGAGCTCATAGCAGTGGATCATGACAGGAATTCATGCAAGAGGGAGCTTTTATGTGGGAGAATGGATTTCCAGAGAGAAGGCAGGGATTAAGCTCCCTCCCTTTTATGGAACCCTCCAGAATCTCATGACTACTTAACTCCAACCACTGATGGCTCCCTATTGACCTAGTAGCTTCCTATCAGGCCTATCTCTTAAAATTTACACAGTACTTCCTTCTTCCAGGTACCACCCCCATTCAGGGACAAATTTCTAATCAACGACCTCTGCACAGACACTGTCAAACCACATCAAAAGCACAACAATCCTTGTCTGCACTGCTAAGGCATCAAAATACACTGTGTATTTTCATCTTTGTGACACAAGGTCTTGAGAAATAGCAAAAACTCGGTGAACATTTATGATTGTAGGTGACATGAAAGGGTTAAAGCTGTACTCCTCTCAATATACAATAAAAAGTTTTATTTACTATGAAGAACACAGTTCAAAGCCAAGATCTAGGCAAAAGTCATACCACATCTGTTCAACTGGAAGAACGAAAAGGCAAATCATAGCACCAGGTTTTCCTTATGAGTTAGGAAAGTGATACCTAAAAGGTGATGTCACCCTGATGGCTACAAGTCCAGACCAGACTGGCAGGGTCACCTACCCTCACACATATCCCTCCTTGTTCTCTTTCAAACCTATGGCCTCTTTTTTTTTTTTTTTTTTAATATTTATTGCAGAGGAGAGGGCCCGGAGCTGCTGGGCAGGAGCGGCGGCGCCGCCATGTCCAACAGCGAGAAGCTCAACCTGGACTCCATCATCGGGCGCCTGCTGGAAGTGCAGGGCTCACGGCCTGGAAAGAATGTGCAACTAACAGAGAACGAGATCCGTGGTCTGTGCCTCAAATCCCGGGAGATTTTCCTGAGCCAGCCTATTCTTCTGGAGCTTGAGGCGCCTCTCAAGATCTGCGGTGACATCCATGGCCAGTACTATGACCTTCTATGGCTGTTTGAGTATGGTGGCTTTCCCCCAGAGAGCAACTACCTTTTCTTGGGGGACTACGGGGACCGTGGCAAGCAGTCTTTGGAGACCATCTGCCTGCTGCTGGCCTATAAGATCAAATACCCTGAGAATTTTTTTCTGCTCCGTGGGAACCACGAGTGTGCCAGCATCAACCGCATCTACGGCTTCTATGATGAATGCAAGAGACGCTACAACATCAAACTGTGGAAAACGTTCACCGACTGCTTCAACTGCTTGCCCATTGCAGCCATTGTAGATGAGAAGATCTTCTGCTGCCACGGAGGCCTGTCTCCAGACTTGCAGTCCATGGAGCAGATCAGGCGTATTATGCGGCCCACAGACGTGCCTGACCAGGGCCTCCTGTGTGATCTGCTGTGGTCTGACCCTGACAAGGATGTTCAAGGCTGGGGCGAGAATGACCGTGGTGTCTCCTTCACCTTTGGGGCTGAGGTGGTGGCCAAGTTCCTGCACAAGCATGATTTGGACCTCATCTGCCGGGCGCACCAGGTTGTAGAAGATGGCTATGAGTTCTTTGCCAAGAGGCAGTTGGTGACACTCTTCTCTGCTCCCAACTACTGTGGCGAGTTTGACAATGCTGGTGCCATGATGAGCGTGGATGAGACTCTCATGTGCTCCTTCCAGATCCTCAAGCCCGCTGACAAGAACAAGGGGAAGTATGGACAGTTCAGTGGCCTGAACCCTGGAGGCCGTCCCATCACCCCACCCCGCAATTCTGCCAAAGCCAAGAAATAGCCTCCATGTGTTGCCCTTTTGCCCCAGACGATGGATTACTTGTACAGAAATCATGCTGCCATGGGTCACGGTCCCCTCAGGCCCACCCATCATGGGGAACACACAGCGTTAAGTGTCTTTTCCTTTCTTTTTTAATGAATCAATAGCAGCGTCTAGTCCCCAGGGCTCCCTCCCACCAGCACCTGTGGTGGCTGCAGTGGAAGCCTGGGGCCAAGGCTGCAGCTCAGGGCAATGGCAGACCAGATTGTGGGTCTCCAGCCTTGCACGGCTGGCAGCTGGATCCTGGGGCAACCCATCTGGTCTCTTGAATAAAGGTCAAAGCTGGAAAAAACATATTTATTGCATTTATATATTTATATGTATATTCACTTATGGATTCCTAAGTATCATCCGCTCAATCTGAAAAGAGTTATCTGTCTGTATATTTTCAGGGATGATCATTTGATACTGGATAACCAATAGGCGTGTGCTTCCCTGAGGAAGACTATTACTCCCATGCTCAGCATTCCTTATTTGCCTTCCGTTCTCTTTGTAGGGCTGACATTTCATGGGCTTTTCCCAACCGCTTTGTCTTGTCTATTGTTGCCAGCGTTTATTATCTCGGTCTACGCAGTTGTGTTGGTTGTTGGGTATAGCTTCTGACATTACTAGGAGGACATGATCTCCTATCAGACTCTCTGATCATCTGACTATCACGTGCTTCCCATTCCCTCTTTTGCAATGTTCCCTGATCCTTAGGCACAAGAGTGTTTTGTAGATCTATCCTGTGGGACTGGGGTTTTTCTATTACTGTAGACACTTCTACACATACCTTGTTCTCAGCCATGTAAAAAGAGTTTAGATGTGCTATATCCATACTTATGACTTGAGGACAGACAGTGAGCTTATAATTTGATCCCCTTTAAGTACTTTATTTAAATTTAAGCTACACCAAACTGAAGGTATTCTTTATTAAATTTATGACAATACACAGGCAATGATGGGGAATTATAGAACAGATTAGCTTTGTACTCAAACACCTGCTCAGTGTATTTAGGCAGGATTGTTGCAATAACTATGGGTGGGAATTAGCCTCTAGCTTTCAGATCTTGTTTATCACTTACATCTGGACCACATGAGGGAGAAGGGCAGGACTGACTTCAGCAAATCTTCCAGAGGCTAAATCCTTCCTTTGAAATGCAGCAGTTGCTTCTATGGTGTAATAGTCTTTTAGTACATATTTTTCATTTTTAATTATATATATGCACATGTGTTTGTATGGGTGTGTACTAGTGAGGGCAGAGGATATGTATTGTAAGTGCTTCTGCTCAAGAAACCTGGAAGAGGGCAGTGAGTCTCTTTAAACTAAAGTTATAGGCAGTCATAACCTGCCCAATGTGGGTGCCCAGAACAAAATTTAGGAACCTTTGCAGGAGAAGTATTGCATGGTTAAGCTCCAAGTCACTTCTCCAGCCTGCACAATCTGACTTTCTACCACAGGAGTTGTTACCTCCTCCTGTTTTCTGCAGGATAGTTGGAAAGCACTTAATTTCCTTTTAAACCCCACTCTCCCTTTCTCTTGATGAAGGACAATTTACCTAACTAAGCTCTACATCTTTGTCTGTTAACTGGGGACTTGAACAACTAGCTCCTTTGCAAGTTATTTTGAGGATTAAATGAGATGCAGTATTAAGCTTTTAGTGCTCATTCCAGAATATAATAAATAAATACTCATAAATATTAACTAGTATTAATCCATTCTCCTAGAGAAATTTCTTCCATTTAAAAATGTTCTTCTTTGGCTTAAAAGCCATAAATCTGTGTATAAGAGCCAAGAATAAATATTCTTGTGTTGGGTACATAGTACACAAAACTTCACAAATAATGCCAGTCTGTAAATGTTATAATATAAATGGAAATAAACAGTTATCTTGCCTCGACAGCAGGTGAATTTACATAATCAGAGTTAAATACCTGGGATGGTGTCCATCCTACCAATACATTTTATAATATGCTGTTGATATTTTAATTGAAACACCTGTTCCTGAGTTTAGAAAAGAAAACCTTTTTTTATTTATGCTTTTATTAGTTTGGGTGAGTAAATATTTCCAAATTGCTACTCACCATATATTCTACAGTTTTGTGATATTCTTATAATATTTTCTCATTTTAAGTCCAATAGTAAAAGTTAATTGAAAATTCCAATCAACTCCTTACCAATATGGTTGATATATATGAAATACTGAAATGAAAATATTTGTGCTCCTCTGAAATTCAGAACAATTATGGAAAGAGAGACTAATTACAATTCTATTATAATAATTAGTAAAAGAATAATTGCTAAAGAGGAGAACTAAGTTACCATGGATGACAAAGAAGACACTGATGAATACTTGTTGCTCAGATAAATCAGAACCATTGGACAATAACCAGGCATGGAGAATGAGAAAGAATGGGGTGGGGGGACTAAAATGCCTCACTTTTATCTCTTACTTCATGACCAATGAGTTAGCAAATTCAGTCATCTCTCTTCACAATTTTGAAATCAAGTGTAAAATAAAAGTAGCAGAAATCTTTTTAGAGGAGACAAATTTGAATTTGAATCTAAGTTCTATTATATGTGGTCAGCATGACTAGAAGCAACCCCTAATTTCTTGGGGATGGCCAAATAATGATGATTGTTTGTTTATGTGCACTGTTCACTTCATTTGAAGCCCAGATGGAAGTGTGTAAAAGCTCCCTTTGCTTACTGAAGAAGACAGAAGCACAGTCTGTAGCCATTATTAAAGACAGAGAGAAGATCCCTGCCAAGCTTTATAAAAGTCAGCTCAGGTAACAGCAGGGACACACAGGTGGTAACTTCAAAACAAAGGGCATTTAAAAAAAGGTTAAAATAACAGCTAAAAATTCTTCAAAAGAGCAAGACGAGAAATCAAACAGAATGATTTAAAACTTGTGCAATGAGGATAGGCAGAAATGTGTTAGTAGGTAAGATGATTAAATAATTTTGCCCTAGGCTTAATGTCAGAATAAAATAAACAGGTGACTCAATTATTCTTCTTGTTTATTTCATTCATTTATCTTTTGTGGTAAACTACTGTAAAATGTGGAATTAAACCTTGCCTATACAAACATAACCATGTTGTAATTGGTGCGGCGGGCTATGTTCCTGGCACCCATCTGCCCACATGGCTAGCTTTACCCGAAATAATTGCACGGAAACTGTATTCTTTTAAACACTGCTTGGCCCATTAGTTTCAGCCTCTTATTGGCTAGCTCTTACATATTGATCTAACCCATTTCTAATAATCTGTGTAGCCCATGAGGTGTCTTACCAGGGAAGATCTTAACCTGCATTTGTGTCTGGTGGGAGAATCATGGCAACCCTCTGACTCAGCTTCCTTCTCCCAGCATTCTGTTCTGTCTACTCCGTCTACCTAATTTTCTGTCCTATCAGAGGCCAAGCAGTTTCTTTATTACTTAACCAATGAAACAACAGATAGAAAGATGACCCTCCTCCATCATAACCAGGGTACAACTTTATCCCTTACGAACTCTATACACTTTAAATTACGCTTTAAAACAATTTTAATTCAATAGTCGCAAAGTACAAAGAAATTTCTTCAGGGTAAACATGAGAAAGTTTTAGCAGTTAAATTGATACTTGGAAAATGAGAAATAAGATCATACTCAGTTGGTCAATAAAGGCATGCTTATGTGATCTCTCTCTCTCTCACACACACACACAAACAGAGAGAGAGAGAGAGAGAGAGAGAGAGAGAGAGAGAGAGAGAGAGAGAGAGAGCACGAGCGCCAGGGAAAGGGAGCGAAAGAGAGAGGATGGTTAGAGACTCAGAAGATAGAGAAGGTAAGATCAAGATCAGGTGGGAAATATCATGAAGGGCAGATTCCTATGGAATGTAGCTTTGCAACTTCAGTTTTTCAGTAGATGATGAACAATCATTTAAGAACAGAGATAGACAGAACAAAATTAGATTCCACGTTCTAAATCAAATAGTCCATTTTTTGCAAATACAGTATGTTGAATACTCTCTAAATTGAAACATACACAAAAGATGGCCAAAAATTACTTTGACAAGTAATGTAATATTTTGAGACAGAAAACATCCTAGGTGTGAGGCAGCTAAAAAAAAAATGGCAACACAGTTTCTCTCATCAGTGTGTTTTCTGGTCCTTCATCCTGAATTACCTTGCTTCCTTTTCTTTGTTCAACAGAAGGAAGACACAATTTCCAGTGCTTCAGTGCACACTGGGCTTGGCACTCAAGTGTCTTTGCACACTTCCATTGTCTAGGGGACTGCTGCCATCTCTTGATGAGCAAGTACAAGCTGGCCTTCTGGGAAACAAGAGGCAGGTGGGACAGGCATATACTAAAGCCCCATTAGAACAACAGCCTCCAGGTGACCAGGCAGCTAGTCACAGCCCTGTAAGTGAGCCCAAACACAATCAGCCTGCCCTGATTCACCCAGCCAAATTGCCAGTCTGTGGAATCATTGACAAAATAGATGATGTTTTAAACATCACCATAGATTTTGAAATGTTTTATGGCTTGAGTTTGGTTTTAACCTGTCTCTTAATAGTCATGTTGAAGTGATCTTCCTTAATATAACAATTTTCAAAGGTTTGTGGGCTCTTTGAACTGAAGGGGCCCAGTAGAAACTCATTTGTTCATGACCACATTCATGAAGGAATTAATGTTGATCTGTGTGGGCAGGGGCGAGGATAAGACTCATGGAAGTGGATTATTATCTCACTAAAAAAGATTATTATTTATAAAAGATAAATCATTATTCCTCTCTAGTTTCTTGTTTCCTCCTTCACTATGCAACTGTATTTTTTTCCTTTTTCTTAATGATAGAAATAATCTAACATGCTATGATACACTCAAGAGGGCACTTGCCAGATGCTGAAAGGATGGAGTTATCCAATATTGAAATGTGGGACTCAAAAGATACACTGTAAAAATCCTTTTCATTAAAAAATATTTAACACCATATATTCTGTTGTAGCACAGCAAAGTGGATTACAACACACCCTAGAGGTAAATATGACGATGCAGAGGATCTAGTTCGGTCTCATTGAGGCTTCTTAGCTGTTGGTCTAGAGTTCATGAGTTCTCACGAGTTTGGTTCAGCTATGTTTGTATGTTTCCTCATCATGATCTTGACCTCCCTTGCTCATATGTTCCCTCCTCCCTCTTTTTGACTGGATTCCCAGAGCTTGGCCTAGTGCTTGGTTGTGAATCTCTACATCTAAGTCCAACAGTTACTGGATGAAGACAGTTGGAATATTCACCAATCTAGTTACAGAAGAAGGTCAGTTCAGGTAACCTCTCCACTAATGCTAAGAGTCTTAACTGGGGTCATTCTTGTGGATTCTTGCGAATTTCCCCTAGAACCAGGTTTCTTCATAACCCCATAATGGGTCCCTCTATCAAGATATCTTTCCTTGCTCTCCTATTTCATTTCTTCCCTAATTTGACCATCTAATTTCCTTGTGCTTTCATATCCTATCCCCTCCTCTCTACTGATCCCTCCCTGCCCCCATTTACCCAATAGATGATGAATAATTATTTAAGAACAGAGAAAAGATAGACAGCAAAATTAAATTCTGTTTCCAGGACGATCCGTGAATCCCTCTTACGGTGCTCCTTTTCACCTAGCTTCTCTGAAGCTGTGGATTGTTCTGTTATCCTTTGCTTTAAAAATCATTGTATCTTTTTCCATCCATTTGCCTGCAAACTTCAAAAAGTCCTTGTTTTTTACTGCTGAGTAGTACTCTAATATGTATATATTCCATACTTTCTTCATCCATTCTTCAATTGAAGGAAAAAAAGATAATTACAAGATAAAGAAAATAAAAAAAAAAAAAAAAAAAAAAAAAAAAAAAAAAAAATTTTGTTGTATGATAAGGCCTCTCTTGGGTATATTCCCAAGAGTGGAATTGCTGGGTCCAGGGGTAGGTTGATTCCGAATTTCCTGAGAAACCTCCACACTGCTTTCCAGAGTGGTTGCACAAGTTTGCATTCCCACCAGCAATGGATGAGTGTACCCCATTCTTCACAACCTCTCCAGCAAAGGCTATCATTGGTGTTTTTGATTTTGCCATTCTGACAGGTGTAAGATGGTATCTTAAAGTTGTTTTGATTTGCATTTCCCTGATCGCTAAGGAAGTTGAGCATGACCTTAGGTGTCTTTTGGCCATTTGAACTTCTTCTGTTGAGAGATCTCTGTTCAGCTCAGTGCCCCATTTTATAATTGGGTTGATTAGCCTTTTACGGTCTAGTTGAACACTATCCTGAGTGAGGTAAGCCAGACCCAAAAAGAGGAACATGGGATGTTCTCACTCATATTTGGTTTCTAGCCATAAATAAAGGACATTGAACCTATAATTCGGGTTCTTAGAGAAGCTAAATTAGAAGGAGAACCCAAAGAAAATCATATAGGCATCCTCCTGAATATTAAACTTCATCAGGCGATGAAAGGAGACAGAGACAGAGACCCACATTGGAGCACCGGACTGAAATCTCAAGGTCCAAATCAGGAGCAGAAGGAGAGAGAGCACAAGCAAGGAACTCAGGACCGCGAGGGGTGCACCCACACACTGAGACAATGGGGATGTTCCATCGGGAACTCACCAAGGCCAGCTGGCCTGGGTCTGAAAAAGCCTGGGTTAAAACCGGTCTCGCTGAACATAGCGGACAATGAGGACTACTGAGACCCCAAGAACAATGGCAATGGGTTTTTGATCCTACTGTACCTATTTGTTTTGTGGGAGCCTAGGCAGTTTGGATGCTCACCTTACTAGACCTGGATGGAGGTGGGTGGTCCTCGGACTTCCCACAGGGCAGAGAACCCTGATTGCACTTTGGGCTGACGAGGGAGGGGGACTTGATTGGGGGAGGGGGAGGGAAAGGGGAGGTGGCAGTGGGGAAGAGACAGAAATCTTTAATAAATAAATAAATAAATAAATGAAAAAATAAAATAAAGTTAAATAAATTAAAAAAATTAAAAAAAGAAGGTTGAAGTTTTTAATTATAGAAATTCAAGGTGAACAGCATGTTTCCTTCCATTCAAGGAGATGGGATTTTATAATATTATAATACAGTACTGCATTACAATAAATGTACAATATTACAATAAAAAAATCATTGTATCTTTCAGTGAACATCTTCCGATGCACCAGGATGGATATTGCATATAGGGGAGTGGGATAAGGAAGAGCATGCATAATAATAAAATAACAAAGCAGGGCGGTGGTGGCACATGCCTTTAATCCCAGCACTCGGGAGGCAGAGGCAGGCGGATCTCTGGGAGTTCGAGGCCAGCCTGGTCTACAAGAGCTAGTTCCGGGATGGGCACCAAAGCTACAGAGAAACCCTGTCTCGAAAAACCAAAAAAAAAAAAAAAAAAAAAATAAAAAATAAAATAAAATAAAATAACCTATATACTTTGAAGAGACTCTGTAAAAATTCATTAGTTGTATATTGGCTTGAGAAAATTCAAATAAAGTATAATTAACAAATTTGATCTACAGACATATAAAAAGTTTTGTTTTAAACCTCAGTTCTAGTATGGTTTGCTATCCAGTAATAAATAGCAATATTTGGCTATCTTCAAAAACTAAAATAAAAGAATGCCCTTCAGGGGAAGATTTTTAATGTTTTTACACCCATTTTGAAACAATAACGCAATAGTATCAAAGTAAATACATTTACTAGAATGTGTGAAAATTGTGACTTCCTTGTATAGTTCCACATTCATGTTTAAATACCAAGAATCCAAGTTCTTGATGCATTGCATGACACAGAAATTCTTAAAATCTAGCAAGAATCAAGAGTCACAGGACAATTTTGATGAGTACCACATTTACGTGTTGACTCTTGATAATTTGCTTGGCATAGCCAACAGTGCCTCTTCAATGTTAAAAATTAGTTAACTAAAATTCTGTGAGACACCGAAAATTTTGAGAGTAGAGATATAATTATGGTTGTCCTGATTATAATATAAAACAATCAAGGAATTGCAAGAGTGTCTTTTCTCATTCCCACTAGGGGATAATTTAATGATATGATATGTTCTTCCTAAGGTCATTAACTAATGTCATTGAGGACTGGGGGTTTGTTCTCTGAGAAGACAATTACTATGTGTAAAGCTGTGTGAAACTCACTCATGTTTTAATACAAAGGGTTTAACATAATAAAAAGATTTGTGTAAAGGAATTATATTATTCTGCATTTCAAATCTTTATGTATTTTAGAAAATGAAGTAAAAACAAAACAGTACAAAACATTAAGAATGACACCCTGAATTGAGAGAAAGAATGAGGAGGCATACATTAGAATAATTTTCTCTCTTGAATTTAGAATCATAGAAAGATAAAGTTTAAATATTAAAATTTACTCTATTGTATTAGAAAGAATTCTTTAAAATACTCCTTTATTTAGTCTAGTTTGAGTCTTTTATTTTTCATAATCACTTTTTAATGCTAAAAATATATGCCAGGTTTCATGTCCTTTCCTTTCCACAAATATTTATCAGTATCTACACTGGGTAGTGCTGACATTTCTGCAAATACAAAATGAGAAAACCCAAAGTTTATTACCCCCATGCAGCTTAATTCATAACAGGGGACAGAATCGATAAGGAAGTGGTGGATCTAGTGCTGATAAAAGCAACACAGAGAAATAAAGTGGGCGGAGACAGACAGAGGCAAAGGAGTTGTAGCTTGGGAAAGACTCAGCTGTGAAAGATTTGCTTGAAGATTCTTGAAGGGCCTGGGAGGGAATCCATTTAGTATGAAAGAACAGGAAGAGAACATGAAAAGGAAAAATTATGTCTCAGAAGTGAAAGATGTGGGCAGAGTGATATCAGACTCAGGAAACTATAGACAAGGTACACAGTGTGCTGTGGTGCTTTGAATGAGAGGAGACCATAGGCTCTTGTAGTTGAAAGCTTGATCCCAGGTATTGGAACAATTTGGGAGAGATTAAGAGATGTGGAGGATGTGTATCACTGAGGGCTGGACTTTGAGGTTTCAGAAGTCCAAATCATGCTCTGTTAGCTCTCTCTGCTTCATACAAGTGCATTGAGTTATGAGCCCTCAGCTTCTGTTATGGTACCATGCCTGCCTGCCTTGCTTTCTGCCTTCCTGTCTGACTGATGCCTTGCTTTCTGCCACAATTGCCATGGACTCTCACCCTCTAGAATCAGAGAACTAAACTGAATAACTTTTAGAAAAATAAATTGCATTGGCTATGGTGTCTTATCACAGCAATAGAAAAATGTGTGTTATTAAAAATGTGTTTAAGCTATTGTGCACTTTTGGAGCTTCCATTTTTGTTTTGCTTTGAAAGTAAGAGAATCTATTTGATAACTTTGATCAAAGAAACAATGTGTTTTTTGCCTTATAATTAACTAATATCAATTAATTCTCTCAGCTCCAAAGAATGTCATGTGGTAAGACGTGGAAGGAGTGAAAGCAGTCAAGGAAGTACCAATCAATCATAGGTGAAAAATGGTTGAGCTTCACCAACAGAAGTGTCATTGTACATGACAAAGAGGTGACTAAAGAGTTGCCATTGAAAGATGACTGGGCTTAGCTGAAGGACTGTGTTAGTGTGTGTGTGTGTGTGTGTGTGTGTGTGTGTGTGTACCACACCAGCGCACACACACACGGACACATGTAAGTAGAGACCACAGGTTGATATTCACTGTCTTCCTTGATTATTCTTCACCTTATTTTCTGAGCTAGGCTCTCCCACTAAAGCCAGAGCTAACTGACCGACTATGTAGCTGGCCAGTCAGCTCGGGCATACTGCTTGTCTTGATTATAAATTCTGGAGTGAGAGACACACTGTAATAGCTGGATTTTTATATGGGTACCAGGCACCTGAATTCAGGTCCTCAAGCTTAAATCACAAGGAAAGATATTATCCACTGGTCCATTTCCCCATCTCTTTAGTGGCATTTAATAGGATGTAAATAATTGAAAGAGATGGAGAATGGACTAGCTGAGAAAGTGGGATATAAAGTCAGAGAGAATGGAGCTAGATCAAACACATGTGGTGTCTCAGAAACTGATAAACTGAGTTGAGAAACTATGCAGAGGGCGTGAGAAAGCGCCTCCTTGTATTAAGGGATTGTGCAGAAGATGAAACTGAGAGGTGACTCTCAGATTTGGCAATTAGAATGAAGATTGCTTGGTGCCAGGAACAGTATTGTTAATGGGATAGGAAATGAATATGAAAAGATAGGATTAGAGTAAGCAAATAGAGACAATTATCTTGTGTTTTCATATTAAAAAGAAATGAATATGACAGCTGTAAAAGAAAATGTGTCAAAAGGAGAAAATGGTAGCACATGAGTCTTTGGGGAACTGGTATAGTGGAGAGAAGGGGAAAATGACTACCTATTTGAGAACCTAATCATAGACAACATCCAAAGCATTTCTCCCAGAATATCTCCCATTGCTTCCCTGTGTCCTTGTTTTAAGCTTATCCTTGCCTTTCTTGCTGAGGCTACCTATAGAATCATTTCTGAGTATGAATACACTGCTTCTGGCTTCAGAACTGTTTGGATCATTAGGTAGAAATTAATTCATAGTCTCCTTTATTTTATTGGCCAAACATGTTTCTATAATTCATTAGACAACCTAAGGCATCTCCTTTTTAATTCACAATTTATCCAAACCCTATTTGTGAATTCAAATACTCTTAAATAGGTTGTTTTGTAAATATCAAGCAGTTATGAATGCATTCTACATTGCATATAAAGAAACATTAAATTACATTTCTATTAAGTAGAGATATAAGAAAATAGACTTTTATATTTTTGTTAGAAAACTAGGAAATGTTACTTTAAATTGCACATTTGTCAACCCCTAAATAATAGATTCCTTCTCATGGATAAAAAATTAACTCCTCATAATGAGGCTACTACACACCACTTATATCCATCTTATCCATTCCTTCACTTTTTTCCCACTTATTCTTCTTGTTTCTTCATTTGAAAGGATATATCTGAGAGATGAAAAGACAGTTTAGGGTAACAATGCCTAGGACCAAGGCTGGAGACTTGAATTTAGTCTTAAGAACCAACATGAGGAAGGATAGAACAGGTGTAATTTACCACGCACACAGATACACGCACACACACACATACACACACACAAACACATATCCATGCGTATACACATATACACACAAAAATTAAAAACATATATCTGATAATAAGAGGAATAGAACTTTGCTATGAAAAATAATTAGTGAGAAATTCAGGAATAAAATAAATACATTTACTCAGACTGGTACCTATCAATTTAACATTTTGGATTCTTTTCTACAAAATTATAGAAATTTCTTATAAGAAATAAAGTATGCATATAATGTCACTTCAAATGTTGCAACCTCTATATTCTATGAACGAAAATTCTTCAACAGTTTTTATACATTATTATTTTCTTACAGGAATATACGTTTTAAATCTTAAAAATCTTCAATAATGGTGTATATCAAACTAGATATAGATATGTAACAGAATGAAAGATGATTATTGCATCTTACCCAAGCAAAACAAATTGATCAAGAATCTCAACATAAGATCTACTATTCTAACTCTGATAGAATAAAAGCTATGAAACAAATTTCATCTTTACTATATAGTGATGTGGAATATTATTTTAAGATGTGCCACATTTTTTATTTGGTGGAACATTTGTTCAAAGATGTAAAGATGTGTGGCATTATTTTATGTTTTGTTGGTTTAACTCTGTGAAACTGTATTTCTTTGCTTGTCTAAAACACCTGATTTGTCTAACAAAGAGCTGAATGCCCAATAGCACGGCAAGAGACAGGATAGGTGGGCTGTCAGGCAAAGAGAAAAGGAGTAGAAAAAAGAGAGATGGGAGATCACGGAGAGAGAATAAGAGAGACCAGCCACACTGAAACACAGCAACCTTAGAGTAAGAGGGAAAGTAAAATATACAAAAGTAAGAAAAGGAAAAAGTCCAAAGGCAAAAGGTATATTAAATATTTTAAGTTAAGAAAAGCTGACTAGAAATAAGTCAGGCTAAAGTGTGGCAATTATAAGAAAGAATAAGCCTCCATGTGTGATTTATTTGAGAGCTGGGTGGTGCACCCCCCAAAAGCAAAGAAGAAAAGCAATAAAAAGCAATGTGTAGTCACAATAAATGACTTTATGAATATGGCCCTGGTAGCAGAAGCATTAGATCAAATAAATGGACAAATGGGACTTCATGAACCAAACTGCTTCTTTGTAGCACTGGGCACTGCCATTTGAGAGAAGCAGCAGCCTTTATAATGGGAAAAACACTTACCAGGTACACATCTGGTAAAGGGTTACATTTAGAGTATACAAAGAACAAAAATAACAAATAAAACCTCAAGAAAACAAATATCCCAAATAAAAATTGGGCTTGAGCTAAACAGTTCTTTAGAGAACAAATACAAATGGTTGAGAAATACTTTTTAAATGTTCAGCTTTGTTAGTTACCAAAAAGGTTAAATTAAAACCACCTTCAGATTTCATCTTACTTCAGTCAGAATGACTAAAATTTTAAAAAATGACAAGAAATGCTGGTGTGGATGTAGATGAAGGGACCACTTGCTCACTGCTGCTCGATTTCAAACTGTGCAGTCACTGCAATTAATTCAGTACAGATTTCCCTTAGGAAACATGAAATAGATCTGTCATATCATCCAGTTATGCAATTCCTGGGCATACACACAAAGGACTGTGTATCTCGCTACTGAGATATTTGCTTCTCTATTCACAATAACCAGGAAATGGAAAAAGCCTAGTTGTACTTTGCTGAATGGATGAAGGCAATGCATGAACACAATAGAGCACTATTCAGCTGTAAAGAAAACTACGTTCAGAACAGGAAGATTTAAACTGGTGGATGATAGTGGACCACAGGAAAAGGAATATGGCAAGAGATATTAATACAGAAGAATTCTGAAGAAAACTTGGAAATCTATTATAGAAACTTCTTGAAATATAGACCTATTCACATATAAAAGAAGTTTGAGTGGAATTAGCCTATAACGCGGAGACAATGCATCTACTAGAAACCATAAAATATCAAGCATATAGCTCAGTGCCAGAAGGAAAAAATTGCCTCTTTGGGGGTTGTTTTCAGTGAAGTTCCATAATGTCCCACGTCCAACATCACATTGTGTTGCCACTGTTCTTGTATGCTCATCAACACTTGATCCTGCTGCAGAACAAAAGAGACATTTGACTCACAGGGAGGGGAGACATAAATGGATCTTGACTTGGAAGGTTCAGCCCTACTAGTTACCATCCCCAGGGCTGGATGGTGCGCCATGCAGGCTACTGGAGCTGTAAAGCAGTCATTAATTTTGCTCAGCTATGAACCCTGTGAGCTCTGATACAACTGGCCTTTTGTGGGATGCCCATGGGTGTGACAGTGACATAAATGTCATGGGAGTAACCGAGCACTTTCTAATGTGATATACAAAGTCCTCTCCACAAGACTGAACTCACGCTTGGTGCTGCTAACTGGGCTAAAAGCCTGAAGCAGTGTCAGTCACGGGATTGGCAGGAGAATCTAGCACTACTAATTCTGCTAAATGAACATTGTATTAAACTTCTAAGTCCTTATCTTTATACCCATAGACTCGTACATCTCTCAACTCTAATAAAAAAAAGCTTCATTTTTAATATTCATTTTATAACAGCTGATAGCTCACACAAAATTCACCCAGGTCTAGATGTAGAGAATAAGAGACTGTGGATTGCTCTAATCGATATGGTACATTTATATCATGCTTTTTCCCTGCAAGGCTCAGGAATCAGAATCACTGCTGAAAAGAGACTGCAAAGATTGTAAGAGTCAGAATGGGTTTCTGCAGTGAATGATTTGCCGGAGATGACAGGACCATTGCTGCATAGATTCACAGCAGCTGTGACTGCCGGCACAAGATTTATATAAAATGATGTTAGAACAAATTCCAGCATAGATGGGTCAAGGGTTCATGAAGTCCTCCTGATAGCCGAGAGGATATCAGCAACTGACAGCTGCTAGAGGAGAGAGAGCTTGCTCTATGGGTGTTGCCTCTAAGAGGCTACCAATTCAACAGTAGATAGGTGCCCTACCCAGACACTCCCAGGTAGCATTAGGTAGACACTAGAGGCAGGGAGGGGAGCAGAGAAAAAGGGAGAGCTCAACAAAAATCAATTAAAAAAGAAACAACAACAACAAAACAAAAATGTAATGGGGGTGATGTGGGATTTCCCTCTATATGCTGTGGCTACCATTAATAAATAAAGAATCTTCTTTGGACCTATTGCAGGGCAGACTGTAGGTAGATGGGGAAGATGGACCTGAATGCCGGGAGAAAGAAGGAAGCCATGGAGCCACCAGAGACAGCTGCTGGGAACTTTACCTGCTAAACCACAGCCACATATACAGGTTAATATAAATGGGTTAAATTAGTATAAGAATTATCTAATAAGAAGCTAGAGGTAAAGGGCCAAACAGTGATTTGAATAGTATAGTTTGTGTTTATGTCAGGTCTGAGCAGCTGGGAACTAAGTAGTGGCTTCTGCTTCCTTTCTACAATGGGGAGAAATTGAGGGTAGAGATAAGGGATAGATTTGATCAACACACACATATATCAAAATCTCATTTAAAACATTTCAATTCCTAAAACCTTCATGATGTCAGCTGGTGTAAATTTCATGCTTTATCATGATACAGGCCTAATATGGATCTTAGGTTACTAATTTTTAAGACAGAATGTCTTAGTAGCTTATCTTGTGGCTGTGAAAACATACCCCGACAGAAGCTACGTAAGGGAGAAAGAGTAGATTTTAGCTCACAGTTCCCGGGTACAGTCCAATATAACTGAGAAGTCATAGCAACAGATTCTACATGGGGAGGGTTGCATCCACAATCAGAAATGCAGTTCAATGACTACATGCATGCTTGTGCTCAGTTTGCTTTCTCCATGTATACAGTTCGTGTTCCTCCCACATTTAAGATGGGTATTCCCTCATCAAGTAGAATAATTAAGATAATCACTTAGAGGCATTTCTTCAGCTCATCTCCCAGGAGGTTTTACTTTATTCAGATTGTCAGTTAGGGCTATTATATAGGGCACTGCCTAATAGACACCTCGGTTATTAAAATCCACTTAACAGTACACTAGGTATTTGTCTCTCCCACTGTACTCGTTGCCAGGGGTGTGAGATAAATGTTTGAAAGAAACATTGAGAGTCACGTTCAGATTTTATAATAGTATGCAATCCTAGTTCACAGTTACTGAATTTCCTTTAGATGGTAACACATGTTCTTTGTTATTCTGTGAAACTAATTAAACGCACTGCAAAAGTTTACTGCTTGATTATTTTTTAACTTAATAAAAATATTTAATGAACATGGAGGTGTTCGTAGGAAAGGAGAGATTTAAATGACTGTAGTTAAAACCATTCATAGATTTCCTGCTTACGTTCCTTACAGTCATTCCACTTCCGGAATCAGGAAAAAATGGTTCCGCACGCCTGTTGTGCAGCCTCACATAAATCGTCAGTGCTGTAATGTCTCATCTGTTAATAGGGGAGTAAATGTCTGTGTATCTAAGGAAAGCATGGAAGAATGTAATCAAAGACTGTGTTATCAAAACAGTGGCTTGAAAAAGAAGAGGATCTTGAAAATTTTACTATTTGTTGACGTTGTTATAGACAAGCACCTTTCTTTTTCATGCCCATTGGATGTGTCTAGCCGTGCACAGTGGTATACCGCTGTCCAGTATTTCTGGCTCTAACAAACTTTCTCCCTCTCTTTTGCAGTGAGGCAAATATATTTGCCTCTGACCCTGAAGCGTACAATGATACTACTGATATCAATTTTACCGTTCTATAGGAAGCATGAATGCAAATGTAGGTTTGGTGGTTTTGAAAGAAAATGGCTCCCATAGGCTCATAAAGAGTAACATTATTAGGAAGTGTGACCTTGTTGGAGTAGGTGTGGCATTGTTAGAGGAAGTTTGCCTCTGACTGGGGACAGGCTTTGAGGTCTCAGATGCTCAAATCAGGCCTAATGCGGAACACAGTCTGCAGGACTCTTACCTCCTTCTCCATCACTATGTCTGCCTGTGTGTCACCAAGCTTCCAGCCATGACAATAATGGATCTAAATTCTGAAAGTGTAAGTCAGCTCCAATTTAATGTTTTTCTTTATAAAAGTTTTTATGGTCATGGTGTTCTTCACAGTAATCGAAACCCTAACTAAGGTAATATGTATGAAAATAAAGAAAAATAAACTATGAAGTCTTTGCTTTGTGCTAAGTAAAACATTAGATTAAATAGCTTTAAATTTTGCAATAAAAATTTAAATAACAAAATGGCAGAACTTTGATAAACTTCTATTGTTTTATCCACGAAATATATTGAATCTAAATATACTACCCACTGTATTAAAAATCATGATCTGCAAACATTGTACCAACTTATTTGGTTCCACAAGAGAGGTCAAAATGCTTTGTCTTTTCAAACTTCAGGGGTACTGCAGGAATTTCAATTCATTCAATCATTTTCAGAAATATGTAGCAGTGTATTAGAAGCGAGTAATGTCTCTAAATATACTTACCCAACCCTTTTCTGTATGATGTTGGGTCTAAAAAAAGTTACAGCAAAATGGAACTAACATGCCATTGGTCATTCAAAAGTTACATATCTTAGAAAGTCACTAGGTGGCAGGAATTTTCCAGCTCCATTTGAAATCTCTGGGACTAGGTCCATCCTGGACCAAAACTGTTAAGTGCGGTTCTGGGAATTATTTTATAGAACATAAAATCTGTTGGCATGAAAGCATTTGAAGACTTTATTTTCTTAGATTCTGTAGACAGATCAAGTAGTACAAATTCCAAATAAACATAAAGAGCTTAGTGTCTTCAAGATGCTTTGAGAGGAAAGTTGATGTGAAAGTGCTGTATGAGCTGTATCTCAAATGGTTTAGAAACCTCTTACAAAGCACTTTCAGAGAAGTTATTGATCAAGGTACCTAAATGTTGCCATGTTAATTGAGTTACTTTAAAATATTTTACTCTCCCTTTGTTTAGGAAAAAAGACAACTTAGATATTTGTCTTATAAACTTTGCATGCCTTTATAGGTATGCATTCTTTTAGACTATAATTAATATCTCTTTAGTTATGGTGTTGATGTACCAATGACTAAAGAAATTGATCTTTTCTCCTTATCCAGTGAAATCAAATTTCAAGTAATCTCAGCAATCAATATCATAAGCTCATGAGTAAAAATGCCTGCAGTCAAACTTGAAGATCTGGTTTTTATACCTGGGACACGCGTGACGGAAGAAGAAAACTATTCCCATAAGTTGTTCTCAAATATCTACTTGCAGGCTGTCACACAGAGTCACACACACACACACACACACACACACACACACACACACCAATAAAAAGCAATAAACAAATAAAATATAAAAAAATCTTGATATTGACTAGACAGTAATATTTTGGAAATGTTCAAAAGGTTTTTCTGAGAACAATAGATTGTGGCATCATACGCACAGCCTAAACTTGCCAGCGAGCTGAAATTATCAGGCTCACATTCCAGGTACTGAGCCATTTGAACAGCAGTCCTCCAAATTTCAGTGTTGCCATGACAACCTCTGTATTCTTCTTCAGGTATACACTGATATCACGTCTTGCCAACTGAGGAGCCCATGTGATTTCTCTGGGTAGCTACTTAAATTATCACCCTTTAAAATAGTGACAATTAAAAAATTTTCACTTCATGGTATATTAAAGTATCAGGCAGCTCTCGGAAGAAGCTAAGTGATAATTTTTGTAATTATCTTTCTACAGAGTAACATATGATGTCTTCCAAAAAGGAGTGATTACATTCTTGGTGCTCCTAACAAAAAAACCCAACAAAACCCCCTTGATTCCTAGAATTTTATACTTTAGATGCATGTGTGGGTCATAATTTAGTTGCAGAAGGGGGTAATTAAGAGGTGTGGTTGGCTCACCTGCATGACCTTAGCAGAGAAAAAAGATGTTTCTGATCCTGGAATCTAGGAATTCTGTATAAATTATTAGAAAAGGAAGGTCAAACAATGTATTTCATTTTCACTTCTTACTGGTGATAATTCAATTGCTTTGATGATTTTTCTTTGATTTCTTCTTAGAAAGATAGGCGATACTAATGTTCAGAAACAAAATATTATTTTGTTTCATAATATAATGCTAGAGTTTTGTAGGTCAGAGAGCTAATATCTAGTATGCAAAAGAAATTATATATATATTGATATACTCAATAAAGGAAATTATTCCAACATTAGAGATATAAAATATATTCTTTTGTATATTTTTATAGATTGTTGTCTCTTAATTAATATACACCTTTTTCTAATGTGTACACAGTTTATTAAAAGAAAATGTCATGGTAGAGAGAAGTAGCTCAGTTTTAGAAAACATTCATGATTGCCCCAAAGGCCTAAAACAATCCTTAGCACATTTAAGAGAAAAAAATTTATACTCTTTTATTTTCATAGAAAAATATGTATAAATAATGCATTAATATGTATAACACTATTATTATTGAATAAACTACCTCTTAGGAAAATGATGTCAAAGCATGTGAAAAGTCTACATATTTTAGCCACTTTTAACAAACTTCATACTAAATATTGCTAAGAATACCTAAAGATCTGATATTCCATAATATGGAAACCTAAAGAAGGTAGCTTTGTATAAAACAAAAACATTTTAAACATTTAATGCCTTTTGGTTTGATGGCCATTTATACTACATTAAATTATCAATTCATGAACATGGGTGATTTTTCCATTTTCTAATATCTTTTTCATTTTTTCTTCAGTAATTTAATATTTTCATCATAAAAGCTATTCTTTGTTATATTACCCCAAGGTATTTTAAATTATATTGGGCTATTCTTATAGGTGATGTTTCCCTAATTCTTTCTCAGTCCAATTGGTTATTGGTTAGTGAATTTCTGTTTTTAGTTAATCTTGATTTACACTATTTTCTTAGAAGTGTTTATCAGTTTACAGCAGTTTTCTGATAAAATTTTTAGGGTTACGTATGTATACTATCATATAATCTGCTACTAAAGATACTTTGATTTTTACCTTTTCAATTTATATTCACATCATCAGTGTCTTATTGTTCTAAGAATTTCTGGACAATACTGAATGGATATGGAAAGAGTGGACAAACTTGTCTTCTTCCTGATTTTAGTGGAATTGCTTTGAGTTCTCTCCATTTAAGCTGATGTTGACTTTGT
This sequence comes from Alexandromys fortis, assembly GCF_014885135.2. NCBI lineage: Eukaryota > Metazoa > Chordata > Mammalia > Rodentia > Cricetidae > Alexandromys > Alexandromys fortis. The sequence goes on from NW_026068086.1 coordinate 2,063,001, forward strand.
GTTTGCTATAAACTGCATTCATTATGTTAACACTCCCCAATTTATAAAAAAAATTTAATGCAAAATAGAGACATTCTGTAACGGTCCAATAAGGAATTCCTGGATATAGTTTTTTATATTGTAATTTTTCTATTTTCATTTATTTCCAGTTCTGTCAGGGCTAGAACTGAGCTGGTAAACATCATCTGTGGGTAAAGTTGTGCAGCTGTCAGCCCTCTAGCCGTCACTGTGGTGACCTGTGCAAACCCGAGTCCTACTATTTTCCACTGTGGTGAATTGGCCAGTTTCATTCAGTCCTGTTGCAAATGCTCATTTCTTCATTCCTCTGCTAACCCCGCCCTTGTATTGCCCATAAACTCAAGGTGATGTAGCACTGTGCATGTTCATTTTGGCATATTACCTATCCTGAGGGTTGAGTGAGGTAATGATATTGAATCTTACCTATGGTATGATTCAGAATGGAAAATAAGACTTCAATTTTAGGAGTCATCTAAGCCTGTTAGTATTAAAATAAAGACACATAAGACACAGAAGATGAAATGATTTATGGAAGATAGCTGTTGTTGTTTGGGAGGTATTTTATTTAGGTTAGAGGTATTTTATTTATGTGAATAAATTTTAGGTGAGAAGATTTGAGTGAAATCAGCATGTATGCATACAGAGGGCATTTTCACTTAAATTAAAGTTAGTCTTCACAAAATGTACCTGAAGATTTAATATTAAAAAGCAGGTATATTTATAATTAGGTATTTATACTTTATCTATAGCTAATGTGTATGTGTCCAAGTACATAATCATCCATCATTGGAAAAATAAATAAAAGTGAAGAAAAGCCAGCATTAGAAAAGAAAGCTAAAGTACAATAATAATTTCAGAGTTTGTGTTGAATTCAAATTGAATTTCAGAGAGCATGTGTTGGATTCAAATTGAAAAAAGAAATTAATGAGTTTAGTCATCCAATTATTGATATTTTTTGAAAGAAAGAATATTTTACTTGAACAACCATCAGCCCATTATTGAGCTTGTGGAAATCAAAAAATATTGTTTACCAAGCAAAATATTCCATTCCCTATGATAATTATCTTCTGTATTATGAAGAAATCAACAGGAACTATTTTCATGAAGTTGTTGTATTTGGCTCTAGTTTTAATATTATTTCTGTTGATAACAAAATAAGATAGCATTTTAAGCCAATAGTTAACATTTGCTTCTTTTATTAAAAAATTAGTTAGCATCATGTTTTCAGTAAGTCACAGAGGCCTTAAATTAAAAACGGAAAATTTATTGATGAGTGTTTTATTAGCAGTAAAATTCGTTTTGGTTTATCAAGCACAGAAAAGGACTCAAGAATAATGGAAAAATGCAGAATATCAGAACCTCGTCGCCTGTAGTTGCCTGAGAGCTAATTGTTAAGATCAATATGTAAGAAAGAGAAAGAAAAAGGCTAATGAGTTTTCTGTACTCCAGCCAGTGGCCAGAATGTAGCAAACCTCGTGGGTATAGTTATGTCCTCGTGGGACATGTAGTTATGGAGGGAAAAGCATAGACTCAAGTTAGATGAAAGGAATCGTTTCTTACTCCAAGTGAAAGTAAAATGACTGACAACGATGAATGCATTTTTGTTCCTATGTCACAGGCTCTGCATTTTCACAAGAATACTATTTTCTTCGCATCTGTTGCAGTGAGGCACTGTGTCCATTTTCATACTGTTCTTTTGAATCCCCATGCTTCGCCACTGGTTTGAGACCCCCAAGACTTCTAGGAAGTTCTCTCTCTCTCTCTCTCTCTCCCCTCTCTCTCTCTCTCTCTCTCTCTCTCTCTCTCTCTCTCTCTCTCTCTCTCTCTCACACACACACACAATTAATACACAATTAATAGAGAAATTTCTTTTTTATTTCTCTTTATTTCTTTCATTCACCGATGGAGTGTGGAGGAATTTATGCTGCCATCTTCTTGTCTGAAAATCTCCCCCAGAATTATGTTACAATAGGTGGTGACAAGATAAATAGTAGTTCATAGCTACAGTTGCTGACGTTGGTTTAGAGTATTTAGCCAGTATTCCATCACCATGGAACGTCATTTAATATTATAATTAGATGTCGCTACCCCCTCCCCACCACACTCAGAGCTACTGCCTTGTGAATTCACAGACTTTAAGCACACTTGCTTAAAGAGACCATGCTGAATGCTAGGTGTTTGCCTGAAAATTCTATTTAGACATGACCTGAAAAGAAAAATGAGGGACTGGAGAGATAATTCAATGCTTAAAAGAACTTGCTGCACATCATGAGGACCAGAGTTCAGATCCCAGCACCAACCACAAGACAGTCCCACAAATAAGTCAAGCTCTCAGGGATCTAACTCCCTCTTCTAGCCTCCACGTGCACAGGCACCGACCATCTCCACCCAACAGGAGCATAGTAAATAACAATAAATAAATGATGATGTTTCTGTAACCTTCACGCCAGAGACCTTCAGGTGTGGGTCCCTCTGCTCTGCTGCTCACCAAGCTGGCTGATTTGGGTAGTGGGTCTACAACCTCATTCTTTACTGAGTATCAAAAGTTTTATTTTTTTCTGAAAGAAGAAACATACTGATTTAGTATATATAATAAGAAAAGCCTTTGAAATATAGCTTTCCAGAGAAGATAATGTACCTTTAATTTTCACGCATTGTGTGTGCATGGGAGTATGTGCGCTCATGTGTGAATACACACAGTCATGCACATGTGCACACACACACACTCCATCCACTTAAAATAATACATACATACATATATGTACACACACATGTATGTATATTTAGTAAAGTTCACTTAGCCTACAAACTTTTTCCTTAGTTCTATACTATGACATGCCTATGCTGAAAAGTTCAAGAAGGTTGTATTGGATTGCTCAGTGTCCTGTATGACTCACAGATAGCTTGACAGTGGATTTAATCTCATTTGATTTCCACAAGATGCTCCCACTTGATGTTGTTTTTCTAATATATCAATCCTAAGCCTCTCAGGAGAGTAAAGGAGTGCTATTACCATGGTACAAGCTGCTCCTACGCAGGCCCACAGGCCCACTTGAATTTCTCACTTGACTCGCACATAGCAAAGCCAAGGCTGTGTGACCTGGCATTGCTTTAGTTTCTCTAGCACTGCTCACTCATGTGTTCATGGGCTACTCATACATCTCACTATGCTGGCCATGAATATTATTATTGCTACTTCAGCTAGGGACAAGCTCATGCATGAAGGAAATGGAACAGATTTAGCTTTGCTTCTTCATTCTTCTGAATCATGTCCTCTCACCTAGCAGAACTTAGCAGCTGCTGTTCTGATGCATGAGCGGTTGTTAGTGAGAAATAGATTCTGCTTTGTAAATGGATCATCAAATCAATCTCGATACTTTTCAAAAGGTGTAAATTATGCAAAATATCTTTTCTAACCACTATGAATTGTATTAAAATTTAATTTTAATAAGATATATACACCTAGAGCTCCTCAACAATTTGAAACTGAACAGTAGGAATCTATGAAAAACTTAATACAATTCAAAATAATAAAATAAATATAATAAATAAAATAATCAGGATCAGGGTATGAGAATATACACATCAAATATTGCAACAAGTCTAAAACAATACACAGAAAACATCTGAAAATTTAATAATACATAACGTTAGTAAATCCAATAAAAACAGGTAACTTGTACTTTGGGGATCTAGATCTGAGACATAATAGATACTTAAAAATGCAAATAGAGCCAATTATATTTATTATTCTTCTTTGCTGGAATTTTATCATACTATATTTATTCTTTCCAACTCTCACCCATTAATCTTCATTAAAAATGTATAAAAGTTAGAAGTGAGTGTTCCTCTTTTACTTCTTGGACTGATACATTCAGGATCATGAAAGTAGTGATTGATTTCTCAATTGAATTTTATTTTCATTTACTCTCTATAGAAGCATATACTATACACTCTAAAAGTAATTACTTATAATTATACCTGCATATCTGTGTTTTATGGTATGTATTCAAACTGTTATGAGATATATTTTTCAGACACAGGTAATAAAATTGAGGGAATAGTAAAACTTTTACTGGTTTTGTAGTGGTAGAATTATTCTTGGGGAGGTGGACATGCATGCCAGCAGTAACTGTGTGTCTGTTGAAACTCTGAACAACAGCATCTATCTGAGAATGACATTACTTCTTCCAAGTGATAATATCTTGATGCTTGACAGTGATTGACTGTAATTTATGTCTACCAATTCCACGTATTTCTGTCAGTGGTTTTCTTTAAAATTCCAGAGATAAAATTTTGTGCACACACTAATCTCAATAAACACTAATGCATAAATATTAAATTGGCTTGATTTTAGTGTGCTCAGTTTATGCTCAGCACCTACTCACAATGAGTATTCTATCCAACTCCTTTTTCCCCAATTATTAGAATGTCACCCTGATTTCCACTGTATGATTCCAGTCATTAAAAAAGTGACTATCATTGTTTTTGGTGTTGTGTTCAGTACCTGGGGTTGAAGCAACGGGCATATACATGCTCAGCCACCAAGCAACAACGTAGTGTCTAAAGATATTTTTCTAAAGAGGAAAAATAGTGTATATTTTGACTTCAATATGAACTAGTGCAGAACAGGTCACCTCAGTATTCGATTTCAAACTCTATTGTTTTTCTAATGACAAATACACAAGGGCTTCTTCCTGACTGGAGAACATTGCCCATTAATGTTGAGACATGTTGGTGTATGCAGCTCAGGACAGCACTGAAGGGTTAACGACTCTCGTTGACATTTTGATAAATAGATGCGAGGGCTAATTTCTTAGAGCAGGCACAGATGACTGATTATTTCATCAAGCGCTTGATCTGGTGCCAAGCCAAAATTAATCATCAATTTAAGTGACTGACAGGTTGTTCAGGATCTAAGGCTCTGCTATGAAACTTTAGAGGCTCACTTATTAGTCTCCGAAGGCAAAGATGCCAGAGAAAACAAGGAGCATGCATTTGATATACCTTTTATTATACTGAGACAGATGCAGAATTTATAAACATTTTTTAAAAATGAACAAACAAAAAATACACAAAATTGATTGCTCCCCTCTTTTGGAAGCTTGTAGGGAGTCTTCTGTACCATGAAAGTTATTCCTAAGGTAGGAGGCTATCAGGTTGAATCCACCTTGGCTACCCTGGGTTCTGTATCCCAAGTGAATGGCGTTTTCAGCAGAATGGGTTTGCTTTCCTCAAGTGGAAAGCAACCAAGGGTAGTAGAAATAGACTATAATATTTTGAAAGTGTCTTGGGCAATCTTGACCAACAATTCAAAATGGGCTTCTCATATCTGGTATTCTTTTTTTTTTTTTGTTAGATAGTCTGTAGCTCTTGGCAGAAAAATTTTAATCCCATATGGGAAAATATTTATGAAAACTATTAACGTATTTGTATATAGCAATATATTATATATAATCTTTCTCTCTCACACAAACAAACATACACATAAAAACAGTTAAAGAAAAAGATGTCATGAGTGGGAGAGAGAGAGAAAGACAGAGAAAGACAGAGATAGAGAGCATAGGAAGCATTGAAGGGATAAAAGGGAAAAATGCATGATGTCATTAGGCCATAATTTCATAGAATAAAAATTATTATTAAAAATCATGATAAATTGGATTATATGTGGTTGTTCATGATTTAAAACAATGCTAATGCTTTCTCTATAAATCCTACTCAGCCTAATAAAGTACACTAAGAAGAAAGAAAATTAAGATTAAGACAGCTGCTCTTTTTAGGTTGTTATGTTTATTTTTTCCCCAGAATTTATATTTCCTTGGTTAGTTATTTACTTTTTGGCCTTCCTATAACTATCCATTTTGCAAACACTGGAAATGTTTCCAAGTCATTATTTTACAATTTCTATTAGTTTTTAATAGCTGCTATATTGGTGGGATTCTTTTTTGCTACTTTATATGGTTTGGAACTTTGCAATATCAAAGTAAATTTCAAAAATTTTCATTCCAGTCCCTCTATGTTACTTTAGGGCACAGAGTTAAATTAGTGGTTCAAAGATTTTGGACATATTTAGGATTTTGATTAATACCAGCTTTCCTTGTAGGGAGGAAGGTATAAGGTGGTATGTGTGTGTGTGTGTGTGTGTGTGTGTGTGTGTGTGTAGGTGTATGTGTGTGTGTTAGGTTTATGTGTGTGTTTAGTGAATGTACTTGAGTATAAATGGACATGTATCTCTTAAAAAACATGTAGAGGTCACAGAGTGACTGTGGGTGTCCTACTCTACTGACTTCCACTTTATAGCCCTAGAAAGAGTTTCTCCCTGAAGCGGAATCTTAGGTTCGCTATCCCAGTTAGAGTGGAGGAGCAGGGAAACTGGCTTTACCTATCTTTTCTCTCAAATGCTGGGGTTTCTGGCATGCCCATCATCTTATATGAGTGCTGTGGATTTGAATGGGGGAACTCCATCCTTGACAGGCAGGTGCTCACACTTACTATGACATCTTCCCAGACCAAATGTCAATCCTTCTTTTCTAAATTGTAATATATCTGTGGCTTTCACCACAAATATAAGCTTTTCCATTTCACAGAGATGTCTAAATACTGGGTAATATCACTTCCTCGTCCTTATTCTTCTTTTCCTCCACTTCCTCCTTTTCATTTTTGAGACAGGATTTCTCTTGTAGCTCTGGCTGTCCTGGAAACCACTTTTTTAGATCAGAATAGCCTTGAACTCACAGATTTATCCACTTCTGCCTCCTAAGTGTGACTAATATGGTGGGATTAACAGCCTGTACCACCATGCCCTAATAATATCATTACTTTAATCTTCTTTACCTAATGTACAAACATTACATTTTAGTTAATTTGCATTTTGTTTTAACAAGGAGAATAAAGATGTGCTATATAGCCTGCCTCCTCTGAACAGTTGGTTGTGAAAATTTTAAGGTATTTCTTATTGTATGTTTTATGGATCACTTCACCTCTCGATATTCTGAATTAATTACAAGGATAGAACTTGAGCCTGGTTAATTTTCAAAACTTTCTTGGTATGGGAGAATTGTCTGTATTCTGTCAATCATGTTTTAAATAAATGCTGATTGGCCAGGCAGGAAATATAGGTGGGAAAACCATACAGGAAGTAGAAATGATGTAATGAGAACAGAAGAATGCTGGGAAGGAGGAAGTTGATTCCCCCCACTCCTGCCCAGACCACCGAAGCAGCAGGATGTGATCTGCCCCACTGAAAAAAGGTACTGAGCCACACGGCTAACATAGATCAGAAAAATGGGTTAATCAAGATGTGAGAGTTATCCAATGAGAGGCTAGAGCTAATGGGCCAATCAGCTTTATAATTTATAGAGACTTATGTGTGATTTTTCTCTGGGACTAAACAGCTGGGGGTTATCAGGCAAGACAGAAAACACAAACAAGCAGGGCTGGGCCTCGTTCATGTTACACTCTCTCAAAAATCTCATGACTCTATTATGCAGCCATTGCATATACAAAATATCTAATTTTTTTGTTGTCAGGATTATTAGAAATTTTCTTTGTATCGTTAAATTTTTAATGTGTATTGTTTCACACATTGTCCCAGAATTAGTACAAGTTTTCATATAGTAATAACTGCTAAAACTTTCACACTGCAAACGCCAGTCTCACTGAGAGTCAGATCTCATTCTGAATAAACTAGGGTCAACACTTTGGAAGAAAACAAAAAACTAAGAATCTATTTTTATAGAAAGGACTAGCTGTCTCTGCTAGTCTTCTGAGATGTAGGTAGCAACTCTATCTCTATAGTGAAAATACATTCCAACTCTCCTTTAATTTAAAGCTATCACTGCATCAAACAATTGCACTTACCTATACTGCTTTCTGAACCCCAACTGAAGAAACACTGATATCTTTTAATACATGAACAAATAAGCTGTGATACTGCCATAATGGATTTTTTTCTGTGATGAAAACAAAAGGCTTTCAATCCACAGAAAGATAAGGAGACACTTAACGTGCTTATTTCTGTGTGAAAAAAAATGCCAATTTGAAAAAACTACACAGTCCATGATCTCACCTATTATAGGGGAAGAACCACATGGGAGTGAAATGATTAAGGGAGGTATGAGTGTGGATAAAGGCAGAGCTCAGAATTTTAGGGAGGCAAAGCTGTTTTCCCTGGTACTTCAGCGAGGCCCACCATGCATGATGTCTTTGTATTAATCCGTAGATCTCTGGAGCTCAGAGCGAAGTCTAATGTGATGGTGAACTTTGAGTAATCAGACTTGAATCATTAGATGTGACAAATTCACCATACTAATACAAATCTTGGCCAAAAGAGACATGGTGTGGATGAGGGGGGGAAATGTGGAAATTGCACTTGATATTCATAGTTTCCCTAAACTTTCATCTGCTCTGAGAAGAACCCATTAACTTGAAAAGCTCATCTTGATTTTCCTAATGAATAAGCTTTAATTTCACCGAGATAATTAATTACAGAAATAGCGCTGCTATTGGGTTCTTTAGAAACGTATTTGACTGTATGGGCAGGATGAATAACCATAAAATAATAAGGGGAAATGATTGCTCCTCTCTTAAGATGTTGATGTGGGAAAAGGGATGATCCTATTGGTTAGTGCCCTACCTGAGGGTCTGATTAGAGACAGCTGTGGTTTATGGTTGATATCCATCATATAAGCAATGGAAATCTTATTTGGCTTTTACTTTGATTTTATAGAAGTAAAATAATTACAAGAGAGATCTAACCACAAGTGACTTCTGATAATTAGCACCATGGATAAAAATGATTGCTTTATGTTCGCTTCAGAGGCTAGATGAAATATGATCAAGAATGCAACATTTAATCAAATTAACCAGAATCTTAATTGACTTACTATGTCACCTAACTGCTTTAGTGTTTTACATATTTGAAATTACCAGACAGTTGACAGATGACAGGAATTTTAAGTATACTTGGTTAGCGGTCTCTTATACGTGGGGAAATAGGACAATGAAACCTCACCTTAATTTATGTCAACTGTTATAGCAATCATTTGGGCTGTAGTATAACTTCAATTGTTTTACCTGTGAATTTTAGGGCTCTTATTTCAAGCATTTTTGATGATCGCTTTCAATTTGCTTTCATGTATTTCATTTCTCCTTCCATCGTCTCTCTGTTAATATTGTGAAACTTGGTAATAATACATTCATTAGAATTTTATGAACCAGTAAGTGTTCTTTTATGGTGCTTTCTTCATTTCCAGAGAAAAAGGCATTCTCAGCCTCAGGACGTTATTTTTTTGAGCTTTTCATAAAGACTAGTAAAATCGGGTTAGGTGTTCTGACCTTCTTAGTTTTAGCCATCTTTCCATTCCACTGTTACAGATAAAAGTACATCTCCAGTTTTTACTGGCTGTCACAAGGCTAAACTTATATGATAAGATATAAAACCTACAAGCAGTGTCCGAGTTTTATTACAGTTATATCATGCATATTTTTGTATAGAATATGCAGGAGTTTTGTATTGTGACCACCCAGGAGTCCATCCTATGACACTCCCATTTTCTAGATTGTTCCATACATTTTAATTTATTTGTCTCAGCCATACTCATTCAAGTTCCCATAGGATATGAACAGACTAAAGGTAATCTACATGGAATTCTACCCATAAGACAATATAGTGATACTTTTAGCACAGAACACATGCTGTAATCATATTACACAGTAAATAATAGCTATTCTGTTATTCTTTTTATGTTGTTTTTGTACTTTCTAAGTTGAGATATGGTTTATGTTTATTTTAAATGTACTCTTTAACAAGTACATGTGAATATCTCGCACATCCAGTCAAGATGTAGAATATTTTTATTTTCTAAGAAAAGGTACTTTGGTCATCTTCCCACTAATTGCAGACAACTTCTTTGGACTCCATAAGGGAAATTGTGGTGACTCTGAAATTAGCATACTTGAGTGTTCCCTTGCTTCTGACTTATGACACGCATAATGAGGTCGTCTATGTTGTGGGTAACAGTGATTTGTTTGTAGGTAATAGCGCATTCAGTGAGTTTACTGCAGTGTTTATTCATACATATGTCAAGAATTTTTAGTTACTTTCTGGTTAAGCACTGCAAATTAAAGGAATGTATACCATTTAATGAAATGTATGGAGACCCACATGACTGGATTTTGTATGCTAAGGAAAAGTGTTTTGGAAAGAAATGCTTGTCCACTTTTTGGGGAGCTGACAATATACATGGGTAAATATTTTATTGTAGAAGTTAGGTTTTGTCAAAAGAATCTAGAGAAACCGTTGAAGTAATAGTGATTAAGATTATCAATATTGAAATACTCTAGTGCCCATTGTTTTCTGGGAAAAAAAACCTGAAAATTTCCATAAGCTTTCTTCAGAGAGGAAAAAATACAATTTCTGATTAAAATATTATGTAATATTTCTGCTAGCTAAAGTATGCATATGATTGAAAAGGTACAATACATATGATTAATGAAGTAGTGTGAAGGGAGAAATCATTGGGTTAGCCAGGAAGGTCATCTAATCTTCTCTGAGATTTGGGAAAGATAAATTTTGTATTAGTTCATGACTATAAGCATTGCTTATTACAACAATTTAAAGCTTTCTACATGAAGAAAATCAGAACAGAGTTGGCTATGAGCCTGAATGATAAAAGGATAGGACCAACTATGTTCATGATCAGATGCAGTTGAAACAGTATACACACTGAAACTGAGATCAAAACAATGCTTCAAACTGCCCTGTTCTTTTCTGAAGAGGAAACAGAGGAAGGAATGAATCTAGAGAAAAGAAGTGAGGGGGGCCTAACAGGAGTAGAGAGAGGGGAAACTCTGTTGGGGATGTAGTGCATGAGAGAAGTATCTATTTTCAATAAAAATCCAAACAAAAATTTTAAAGCAAAAATCCTTTGAGAGACTATATGAGGGAATCAGGTCAAGGACAAGATGAAACAGGGGTCAAAATCAAAGCCATAAAGTGATGAAAGAAAGGAAAGCTCATGACTTGTCAACAGGTCATAGGTGATCTCGGATACAGTGGTTCTGGTAGAATGGATGTATAATAACGTTGTAGTTCTGGCATGTGGAGACAAATTCAAGAGAAGAAACATGGTGAAAAATGAGCACGATTAGACGATAGCAAGATTACACAAATTCATAGTTTTTTAATAGCAAAAAGATATTTATCAATGTTGGCCAATAAGGAAAAATGACTTGCAGTGTGTTCTCATAAACTCAGTAACAAAATATCTGCTAGCATCAAGTTTTTCTGTTTTGAAACTTGAGTCAGGGATAGCTTAAATTGATTCATAATTTTACACATTATTTTTTTGTAAATTCAAGTTTGTATTCATGCTTAAACTATTCATCTACATTATTGTTCTTATGTATCTGCTTGATTCATCAAAATTGTGTGTCTGAATAAAATGATGAACAGAAAGAAAAAATGTAAATATGTTTACAGTTGATGCAGAGTTTGCCAGGGTGTAAAGTCTCAAGAGAAAGACTTTGTACTGACAGGGCAAGGTCTCTGGAAAGATAGGGTAGAGTTAATAACTCATTTTTTTCTCCTAAAATTGTTTTTGAAATTAGAATATAATTAAATAATTCTCATCCTTCCTTTTCCTCCATTTAACCCATTGCATGTACCTCTCTGTGCTCTCTCTTAATGTCCTCTATTTTTTTTGCTCTCTCTTCTCTCTCTTTCTCTGTCTCTGTCTCTGTCTCTGTCTCTGTCTCTGTCTCTCTCTGTCTCTCTCTCTCTCTCCCTCTCTCTCTCTCTGTGTATGTGTGTCTTTCTCTTACACACACACACACACACTTCTTGTGAAGGCCCAAAAATGTTAGACTATTCTATCTTGACTAATAGTTTGTGAGTTGTAACCTCTTTTCCTTCGAGGTTTTTGTCTATTTCTACCTCAAACAAATGTCTCACCTTGATTTAGATCAGAGAGTTCTGCTCTATCAAGTTTATTGTTAACAGCTGTGGCTAATATCCAGACCTGGTATTTCAGGTTTTGAGAGGTAGATCTGTTTCTACCTTAAGTAAAAGTCTAAGGATTCAACTAACTTTCTACTCCCTTAAGAAAATAACAAAGGATTTCGCCCAGGGAGTGGTTTGCCTACAAAATGTTTCAGTCTAGGGTATGAGCATTACTTGTCTTGTTCTGGCAACAGAATGTTTAACTAAAAGTGTAGCCTTCAATGAACCTGTCGTTTCCTTGTATCATGTGAATGCATTTTTTTTTAAATCTTACTCCTACCTTTTGGGGTCAGGGTATTTAAGCAAATGGAAATTAAACGCAGGGGTTTTCATTATTTACTGGACCTCTATCCGAGTACTATCCTGTTATTGTTATATTATTTTTGCTCATGTCTTTGTTCTCTTCACTTATTTTTCTAATCCCCATGTCCTACCCTTGTAAGTTGTATACTTGTTGACATGTAATTTGTATACTTGTTGACAATTTCTAAATATACAAATAGAACTTTCACAGTATGTTACCAATATGTAAATAATTTCAGTATTGATCATCTAGTACTGGATAATCTGTTGAGTGGATCTTTGTGGAAAAACAGAACTAGATGTGATTTTTTCTTTTGTTGAATGGACTTTAAATCCAATGAGAGGGCTATTTGTAATCACCAAGGTATGTGTGCAACTTCTGTAGCCTTGGGGATATTGAGCCATACTGGCTGTTGTAGTCTGCCATAGTTGTCAAATATAGGTAGGGCTATCAATTGCTTTCCTCTCTTGGATGCTTGCCTGGTTTGAGAAACCTAGCCAGGCCTAGGGAAGTGATGGATCTTGAAGGAGAACCTACAACTGTCACTTTACTAAATCAATATAATTCTTAACTACATTCTAAATATCCTTATAACCTTACGCTCCTTGGTGCATCATTTGTGAATGAAGCTGATAACTTTTCCTTGAGACCACTGAAGACATAAGTACACACTTCAGAATATACACACGTGGCATTTTTTCTAAGTGTTGTACTGAAAGTGACTGACACGCCACTAAGTCCCAGGTTTCAGTGACAGTTAGCATCAGGTCTATTCAACTACTACATAATTAGAATTAGGGTACAGTATGTCAAGGCAGGGAAATCCTAGCAGTAGGAATTTGAGGTTGTTCATCAGTTTCTATTCACAGTCAGGAAGCAGAAGACACCACAATCTGTTCTCAGCTCACTTTCTCCTTCTCTAGGATACCGAAAGAGAATGGAACCATTAATGATGGATAGGTCTTCTCATCACTCTTAACAGGATCATGTACTGGGTGACTTTAGGTCTTGTAAAATTCAAAACTTAGATTAATCATCATGGAAGGTGAATAAGAGAGACCTAGAAAGCATATGTACACTCATTAGTTGATATATATATATATATATATATATATATATGGAATTAAAGTTATCTGTTTAAATTGACATTGTAAATTTGTCATAGTACTTATTGGCCAAAGCATTAGCTTAACTTCTGTGCCTTGTGCTGTGCCTTGTGCTGTTAGTGTAGGGGAAAAGTTCTTGTGATTCAAGTCCTGGGAAACTTTGTGCAAATCAGCAAGACACATGGACAAAAACATGATGATGAAAGTGTGTGCTTGAAATCATAAAGCATATGTCAGCATAACAGAAAAAGAATAGCCATAAAGAAAGCAGACACCAAATTGGTTGAAAAGCAATCTTGGGGAGACTGATGTTTATGATGACTTTGTACAAGGACAGATGATTGTGTCCATAATTGGCTTTGTGATTTTAAATGTGTCACTGAGGGTGGCTGAAGTACAGAAGCACAGGTCATTAGAGTCTAAAATGTGAACGAATTTTCAGCAGACAATGTCTGATGAATCTTTTTACAGAAATAAACCCAGTCTCTACATCATCAAAGAATAAAAACTGGGCCAAATTTTGTGGATAGCACAACGTTGTAAAATCCTACATAGCATCATGAATCACACACCAGCAGCTCCCAATTCAACAAGGAACTAGTAATTTTATATTCTTTTTTGATGCAAATTGTGTTATTTTGAGTTATAGTAATTTGTCAAGATTAAAAACATAAGGTTTATGTTTAAAATGTGTTCAGTATATTGAAATACTCTATCCTTGGTGTTCTTTCCACTGCTGTATATTTTGCATTTCTTAACTAACTGCATGTACAATGTTTATCTTTCATCTTCACTTGTTTATAGGTTACTATTAACTCCTTTAACCCAACCATTCTGAATTATTTCGGGTAGCTGAAGAAACTTATCAGTAGTATATTAATAAGTAGTTTATTTTAAGCCTCCTCACTCTAATCTACTTTTCGATATTCCTGAATTTATCATTGGAAGATTTATCACTAAGCATTGGAAGTCCTTGTTTCAATGTGCCATGATGAGTTTATTCTGCTTAAGTTGGCATTCAACTCTCCATTTCCTCAGCACATTGTCAAAGTTTGCAATGAGGTAAATAGCTTTTCTCCATCTTGTATTCTACTTATGATTTGGTGCTTCCATGGTAGAGGCCCAGGACCAATGAATAGTTGCCCATGAACTGAAAACATGACCAAAAACAAACTTTCCTTGTTTAAAAAAAAGTCTGTTGGCAGTGGGGAAGAGACAGAAATCTTTAATTAATTAATAAAGAAATAAATAAATTTAAAAAAACGTCTGTTTTCTCGGGTATTTTGTAAAAGCAATCAAAATCCAACACATACCATCATGTTTTTTTTTTCATGAAATAAGTATCACATGTCCCCTTTTTCATCAATTTCACCTAGGATTCCTTCTTGATTTTTAGTGAAATTCAGTGGAACTTTTAAAATCTAACCCCAAATTTTCTTGCCTTAAAGTTTCAATATTATCCTATTTTACTTATTCTTTTATTTAATCATCAAACATTTCCATATAGCAGACAGACAAACTGATGGTGATGAAGTTGTCAATGGTTTTACACGTCTATCAGATTCTATGCCAGGATATGAAACGTCTTTACATTTCTGAAAGATTATCAGAAGAAGGTATATTGTCCTGTTATATTAATCCAGTGCATGGATTTTTGTATCATTTCTCTTATAACTTCTTGATTATCACTAATGTTAATTCCTCAATAAAATTTATATTTGTATTAATTTTTACTTCATTTCAACCATGCTTTGTTTTATACTGTTTGCTATGTGACTAAAACCTATAAAGAAAGAAAGACTTATTCAATCCTGACTTTTTAGCTTGTAGTGATTTGGTGATGATTAATTTGATTCACTGAACCTATATATCAATGTCTTTTAAGACATGAAGCCATATAGCAAAAGAAGAAATATTAGGGCCTTGAAACGTCTTTAGGAAGGGAATCCAAAAGCTGTATGACTTTTTTAAAAAAAAATTTATAAGATGTAAAGAAAAATAAAAGTCACTTAATATCAATTTGTAAATCATAGAAAATGTTCTTTTCCTTTACCATTTTCTTGATTCAGGGTCTGTCCTCAAATTCAATCCTGCTGCTTCAGCCTCGTGAGACCTGTTTTTAGAGTTCTGAGGGATCATATCCAGTTCCCCTGCCTCAGTCATTAAACACATAACATGCTAATGCTTTCTTTTTTGAGTCAGTTTGTTCACTTCACATTGTAGTCTGAGTCTCCATGTGCTGTAAGTAGGATCCTCTATGCTTCAGCTTGCCTACGTAGCATTTCTGTCTTTGCTTTTAAAATACATAGAATTTGGCAAATAACTTTTAGAAACCACAAGGCCATTTTTCCAGTACTATGTGAGGAATAAATTCCTAGTCTTGCAATGTTTCCTTAATGTTTATTTTCGTATTTATGTGAAAATTACTTCTGAGCTTCTGGGGAAAGCAAAAATATATTTCTGTAAACAACGATAGCATCTATTATTCACTCCCTTGATGCTATGCCATACTAAGTATTTATACCATATTTGACTCTTAACATATTATGCTCAAAACAAGCACAGTGCTATCCTACAGTGTGTCCCAGGAGGACATAACTGGAGGGGACTGAGGCAATAACTACTCTCTTGATGTTCTTTTCATTATTCTTTCTTTGTTCACCACCACACTTGAAAAATAGATATTTGAACATAACTGGTTGCTTACAACTGCTTCTTTACCCTGAAAATCATGATATAAAGAAATACAATGAACATGGTCCCTATGTTCTCCTTCAATGTCTTACATAACTCCATGGAGAAAGTATATTAAAGTTAATGAGGAAATGAGTATTTGTGCCACACAAAATCTTGAGAATAAAATTCAATCTAATCTATGATTTTATCTCCGTGACACTAAAAATTTTCATCAGAAAATGCCCAAGAAATGATTTGTATTGAAATAAGAGAATGAATTACATAGATAAGAACAACAGAATAAATAGCACTTTCATTTTAAATTTCAAGTCTAGATCTAGCTAACTAATGACACCTTAACGTTTGTGTATATTGAGTAATTTAACTGAACTTTTAGAAATTCTTCTGAATTATAGTAAAACTAAATTTACTGGTGATTGTATGGCACATAGTATTTAGTCTATTTCTTAGTTAAGCCTACAGAGTTGTAATTCAGAAAAATATCAGCCAGTGAATATAATGATAAAGATGAAATGTTAATTTGTTAGAGTACAGCAAATATTTCTCATTATAAAATGTATATTCTTAGAAGGTTTTTAAAAAAGGAAGAATAGTTCTGTGTATCTTTCTTTTGGAATATTCCTCCACTATATTTTTTGTGATCTTAGAGCAATTGGTTCAGTCTTTATCTGTTGTAATAAGTTATGTTACTCCATAGTTATTCTAGTCAAATTCCATCTATATTTTTCTGAGAACAAGCTGTTTGGGGACATTCTTCTTTCAGGTTGGGTGTAAGGCCGGATGTTTATTTTCTCCTGCTTGACCTAGGTTAGCATCTGATTGTGTTCATTAATTTTCTATTAATTTAAAAATTCCTAGGAAGTTGACTTCAGCTCATGGTTTTTGAGGTTTTATTCTGTGATTGGTTGGCCCTCTTGTTTAAGGGCTCTGTGAGTCATCCCGTAAGTCACAGAGGGTACTCAGGCATAGTAAAATAAGAAAAGGGTCTCTGAAGTCTCCCTATGCCTTCCATGATTAGTCTACTGAACCTCCATGAAACTTTATTTCATAAAGTTTCCACTACCTACCAATATCATCACATCAATAACCATGGATCTTCTGACGTTTGGCACATAGAATCCAATCTATAGCACTTATTTAACTATTAAATCTTTAATGATTATTAATTATGTTCTTAAATTGTTCTCTTTTAGAATACTGACATATTGCATCTTGGCCTTTTGACTAAGATTAAATATAATACACTGACTTCTTTGCGTATTTATGGAAGAGGTAGAAGCTTGCCAACCTTCAATTTTGTAGATTACAAAATATAGTGCATTTATATCTAACCAATTTAATTGTAAGTTTTTCTTAATATTTAGAGTACAGCTTTTATTTTCTAATTTGGAGATTTTTAGTAAAGTAATCTGTTTAAATTTCCCTTATTGGTTTCAAACATATTCTAGTTACATTATTAAAACTAACTTGAGATGTGTGGTAAATTGGGGGGTGGTGAGCAGATGAGGAATCCAGGGACGACTTTCTAATCTCTAAGAGGATTGTAGAAACAGAGGTAATTCTGATGAAAAAAATTGTGGCAGGCATGCAGTAGGTATCATTATTTACAATTGTATTTCTTTAGGGTTCTAATCATTTTGTTCTGTGTATACTGAGGATGTTTGTCTTTAAAACATTTATAAAAATGCCAATGCATTTGTTCGAGATCAATGTATTATGTTTTACCCAGTGATACTAGCTGATGGGATGAGATTAAATAAAAATTATTTTTATTGCAACTTGGCCAAAAAAATGTATTTCTTACAAGGTAGAACTAAAAAAATGAAGAATCTCTTAGATCTCCAAAAATGTTATTGCAAAGAATAAAATACATTCACTTGACAGTTTTCCTTCAGGCTGCCCCCTGGATTAGGACCATCACTGCACATGTCATTAGCTAGCTGCCTGAGCATTTATTCTCACACTTGAGAAAAGATCATATCTACTAATGACACTAAGGTGCCCTGTCTTCTCCAAGGAGCAGTGTTAACAATGGCACATCCCTTTCACAGTCACAGTGAGTGGCAAGGCAAAGACACCCTCCAGCCTCATGCTGTCTCAAAAACACGTTCCTGCATTCTTCCAGCTTCTGATCAGCTGAAAGCCTCTGCTTTCTCTCACACTGTGCTGCCATTAATATTACCTCTGATGCATGGATGAGAAGAGATAATATCAAGTGATGAATATGTATTCTAAAAACAGAAGTTGGGAAAAGTAAGAATGACTTTTTATGAAAATAGAATCTATTGAAACAAATTTACAATTATCAAAAGATTCTAAATGGTCTTTAGAAAACCATGTTTAAAGAGCTTTCCAACTGTAAATGAAGTTTTTAGTATCTGGAAAGGGAAAAAAAAAAAAACATTACCCAAGACCAAAAGAATTGGGAGAATTACATCTTATCTCTTGGTTTTCCTGGGAACAATGGTGTACCCAACAGACACTAAGAAGGAAGCTGTATTTTGTATGACTCTTAGGTTAGCTGATACTATCTGGGACTTGATATTAATTTCATTGTTTGTTAAAATAAGCTGGACAAAACAGTTTCTCTGTTTGCAGTTGCAAAATGTTATCTAAAGCCTTTGTGTACATGTGAACTCATAACCTTGTTGTGGTCAATGAATAGAGAATTATGAATTTGTGTTTGTGCTTCATTTTATTTTTAAAGAAAAAATTCTGGCTTTCATAAAACTTTCAAAGGCTTCCTATATCAATCAGTGTCACAGAGAGAAACAGATGGCAATTACAAATTGGGATTATTTGAGCAGATTTAAATAGAGGACTATTTATGAGGTGTTAGGAGTATGTAAGAGAATTATGTTGAACAGCACAATGTCCTTGGGTTTGTACCAAGAAGGGTGGTAAATTCCTCTGAAACCTGAAATGTCAAGGAGAGGAGAAGTAACTGCAGGAAGTGGTATAGAGACTAAATCAGACAAGACTTGGTGACAGGGACTGTGATCTTTGCAAAGAAAGTGACATCATCTCACAGGAAGTACATTCCTTCTCCTCAAGAAGAAAACTGGTAATAAATATTCTCAATTTTTTATTTTACTTATTCTTTGGCTCATAATATAAATGATGAACAGTGAGAAATAAGTGTGTAGATAATTCTTAAATATAAAAATATAAAATGAAATGATGAAGAAAACCATGTAAACATATAGATACAAGTACACACACGTATGCCTATATGAAAGATATCTATTGCTCATCAGTTCTAAGAGAATTACTTTCTTTGTTAATTTTCCTCCTTCCTATACCACACATTTGTTGAAATTCTGTGACCTAAATCTTCAGAGTAGGATTTGATATCTCTTAAATTAAACTTATTTCTGTTTTCTTCTATTATTTTCCTTTTCTCCAATATTAACTCTTCCAGAGTTCTGAAGAATTTCTCATACACCTGGTGGCTTAGGTTCTAAAATTAATGGTATCTTGGGTATGACAACAGTTGAAATAAAACAACTTGGTTTTGAAAATCCTCTATGTCATACCTGCAGCACACATCAGCAGTTAGATTATGTGAAGTCTGTGGACAGATGTCTGGGTATTCAAGCCATTACGCAGTATTAAGGTATCAACAGTGGTGAACGGGGAATAAATAAAAGTTCTAAAATGTGAATTCACTTTGTACCAGGTTTCCACCTTAGCCACCAATGGCTCTTACTTCCAGTCTTCTCTTTCAGAGCGTTCCTCCTCTATCCCCTCAACTCAATCTCCTATGTTCACATTTCTACCCATCCCCAGTGCACCCATGAGTTATCTGCTATTTCACCTTCCCAGAGAGATCTAATCGTCCCTCCTTTGGCCCTCCCTTTTACCTAGCCTCTCTGAATCTGTGGATTGTAGCATGGTTATCCTTTACTTTACAGCTCATATCCAGTTGCGACTGAGTACATACCATGTTTGTCTTTCTAAGTCTGGGTTACCTCACTCAGGATGATTTTTTTCTAGTTCCAACATTTGTCTGCAAATTTCACAATGTCAATTTTTAAATAGCTGAGTAACACATTTGTGTAAATGTATCACATTTGTTTTATCCAATCTTTGGATTGGATAAAACAAAAGGAAAGAATGACTTTTTTTCAAGCTAATGTCTTCTCTGTCTATAGCTCAACATGTTTCCTGGTTGTTTGCAGCATTTATTTCCCACTCCCTGATTAAATGGAGCTCACTATGTTGTAAAAGACAGTTGCCTACTTCTGTTTAAGTTTCTAATTGATAGACTGTTATCTCTTTTAGGGTTCTCTGTGAAATAATCAGAATTTATTAGAACCTAAATGGAAAGCACAGTACCATCTGTGTAAGGATGGTGTTATTAACTAAAACAGTATACAACCTTACCAGTGTTTTCTTCACTTACATATAGAACACCTCCAAGGAGGCTCTTGAGATGTTGAAATAGGGAAGTAAACTGTAGAAGAACCTGTGTGGCTATGAAGCTGATTTCACACACCTTATGTTTTAACATTCTCTCACTGCTATCCAGAGATAGTCTTAGTCTTAGGACAATACTGGAATTAGTTTTCAGTGTTGGATTAAAATAAAGACCTCTGGTAATAAAGTGAAGGCTCTGAACTAAAACTGCACATAAGACAGTATTTTTATGGATAATTTGGAGTAAAGAAAAAAATAGATTAAATGAGCTATGCAGATGACTCTTGGGATGGCAGATATGGATATAGGAATATTTAATTTGAATATTATCAGATATCTTACTACTAATATTCTCTTTATATGAAATATGAGACAAAGACTTAAAAGAATTCTGCTGCAAATGTCCAAAAAAAAGGAACCCTTTGATTTTTCACACTATTTCACTTTATCCTAGTAATGCAGAGGTGATCATTTTCGGGAGGGTTGAGATTGAGCACAAGAAAGTAATACATTTTATCAGCACTCTCATGGGTTTTCTCATTTCCTATTGTAACTACATTCAGATTTAAAATATTAAATTCACTCTGTATTTAAATTCTTAGTCATTGATGATAGAATCCTCATTTTCATGCATTATTTGTGCACACTGAAAGTCAGTTTTAAAACCACACACTAAGCTGACAGAAATGGAAATTAGAAAATTGAAAGCAGAATCAAAACCCAAGATCTAGAAACATGTAGAGGAGAAAGTTCCTTTTCCCTAGTTCCTTGGAGCGTTCGTTCACTGGTTTACTCATTCACTGCTTTAGTCAAGTTTGTTGTGTGTCTAGAAATCCCTGAACATTCCTGAGTAAGCAAACATTCTACTACAAAGGTGTTGAGGGAATTATTTCATTGGAAATGCGATTAGTGTTATGGTAAATGCAAAGAGGGTAATTGCTCTCTGAACATCCAAAGTTTTCTAGCTTTCCAAAATGACACATTGCATGGGCACAATCCTCTGAAGACAGGCCTGCCTCTGCTCAGAACACCCCAATTTCTTTCTGTTTTAGGTAGAGAAAGTCCTATTTTTATTTCTTTCTGAAGAGTAACTAAGCACCCCTAAACTTAATGGCTTAAAATGACAACATGTTATCACTAAATCTCACTTATAACCAGGTTCAGAATTCAAATTTTATTTCAGAGGTTCCATGTAACTGAAGTCATCGGATGTGGAGCTAGACTCATATAAGCCTTGACAGGTTGAAGTCATTGGGCCCCCCTAAGCGGTTTCTTCCCTCACACAAATACATACTTTGTAGCTATGACTGGCAGCTAGAGCATCTCTGAACAGGTTGCTTCCCAGATGACTAGTATCTGCTTATCTGCTTCCTCAGGGTGTAATAGTCTCAGGTAGACTTTTTACTCCTTGGTTACCCTTCCTTAGAGTAAGCATTCAGAGACATACATCCAAGACTTATAAACAAGTAATAATTCATACTGTGTGAATATACAGGGCTACTTTAGTTGAGAAGCAGAAAGTTTTATGAAAGAGTGACTGCTAAAATATGAGACCCTTTGGAGACTATAATAAATTCAAAGCCCTTAAGTAATCGAAAAGTTCTGGACATATTTGAGCTTACTGCTTAATTACTGCTTGTCCTCAGTCTGTAGACATCTTTTCTTAATGTCTCCGTTTAGATAGGTGAGGAATTTAAACTAAAGGAAGGGTTAAATAAGATTCTGAACAGGTAAATCCTATCTAACCTCAGTGCAAAAAAGTCAAGCAATAATTTAATTATTCTATATAATTCAAAAAAATTCAGTGTCCTTTATAAGACTACTGGGGAGCTAGCTGATTGTGCCCTATATAATAATGTTATTGAGCGTTCTGTTTATGTTTCATCATATCTAAATGTGCATACGCACACATCTTGTGATTGTGAAACTGACTAATTAGTTGTCATTTTTGAAAACACTGATTCCCACTGCATCAGGGTTTAGACTAACCTCTACTGATTCTTTCAAAGACACTGGTGACGAAAGTCCTGTAAGAGTCAGTGGTTTTAGAGGCCTTAGCAAAGTCTTTTTGCTTAGTTTTAATTACTACTCTGGATTCATTAAATTCAGACACAAAGTCATCTCTGACCTCAGGAGCAGGGCTGACACCAAGGGCAGGTTGATAGCCTTTCCTCATTCACCACAGGCTTGCCACTTGCAGAGCTCCATGACTTGCTACTTAAGTGGATCCCCAGGTGGAGTGGCTTTCATGCTCCTGTGGCCCTGAGACAAACCAGAAGAGGTGCAGACATGGTTTTCCTGCTTTGAACTTCTCTCCTTGAACTTCTGCACCATACATTATAATTAAATGACTTAGACATAATGAGGCCCCATAAAACCTATGCAGAATTTATGGTGTATTATCTTGTATACTATATGGACTCACATTATCTTTTCCAATTATACCTCTTACAATTATCTTCTAATGTTCCCAATTACTTACTAAACTGAAATTATTGTTGAAAGTGCTTTCTTGACGGTGTGAATGTGTTCCTTTGGAGAAATGGGGAGGTCAGGACAAGACTTGTAGGAGTTGATCCTTTCCTTCCATCATGTGGGTCCTGGTGATCAAATTCAGGTCCTAAGACTTGGCTAAGGGGATGTTTGCTGGCTGGGCCATCTTGCTGGTCAAAATTCAGTTTAAATTAGCAAAAGCTGCCCTTATGACTTTACAGAATGAGAATTTAAGTTAATTCAGTTAAACTTCTGTTTAACTGAAGCTGTGTTCAATCCAAACCTGACTATCAAACTGCTTTCTTATCTTTGGCAAAAATTCCAGGATAAGTATCTGGTTCCCTAACTGTACGAAGATAAACCCTATTTCTGTCTGTGACTAGTCAAATACTAACCCATGATCCAGTGTTAGCCACTGAAATGTGAATCGAGGTATACTAGAGGATTTTAGAAATGTTGGTTTAGTCTTTTTTCCCATTTATTTATTTATTTTTAATTAAAAATTTCCACCTCCCCCACCTTCCCCCATCCCTTTCCAGCCCAAAGAGCAGTCATGGTTCCCTGCCCTGTGTGAAGTCCAAGGTCCCCCGCTCCCCATCCAGGTCTAGGAAGGTGAACATCCAAACAAACTAGGCTCCCACAAAGCCAGTACATGCAGTAGGATCAAAACCCAGTGCCATTGTCCTTGGCTTCTCAGTGAGCCCCCCTTGTCCACCACGTTCAGAGAGTCAGATTTGATCACATGATCCATAAGTCCCAGTCCAGCAGACTTTGGTAAGCTCCCATTAGATCAGCCCCACTGTCTCAGTGGGTAGACGCACCCCTTGCGGTCCTGACTTCCTTGCTCATGTTCTCCCTCCTTCTGCTCCTTATTTGGACCTTTTCTTAACTCACTTAAAAGTATCTATTTATTTAAAACATACAGAATGGGATATAAATTTATTGGCAGCCATCTGCAATCTTAATTTACTACTGGATCCAATAACCTTGAATTAAAACCTTTATTTGGTTTTCGTCTTACAATAAATTACTTTTTTTAACTATTGAGTAAACCCAATCTGGCTGTGTACGTATAAAATGGTAATGCTCACAATTATACCTGTGTAATGAAGAAACATTGAATATTAAGAAAGCATAACTAGCTGCGATGTCAGAATTTATTACTTATGTCAGAATGCCTCTTGGAAGATTACATATATCTTAGAGTTTCTTTTGTATTTTTAAACTTATTTACTTACTTTTTTTTAAAAAAAAAACAATCTTTTCACATACCAATCCCAGTTCCCACTCCTTCCCTTCTTCCCACTTCCTCACATTCTCTGTCTTCCCCCTCACCACACCCCCATTAACTCATCAGAGGGGTTAAGGCTGAGCAGGGTATTATATTTAAGTCAAGAGTTAGAATGGAACCCTGCTAGGTGGAGAGTTTGGTAGAGATCATTGAAAAGACATCAAAGTAGGAAATGAGTTACATGTTTATAACCTTAATACATCCTCAAAGGAGGAGGCAGGGAAACAGGAACTTGGTTATGAAATGAACTGGGATATAAGTCATGGCTAAATACTACAGGACATTTACAACATACAAAATATTGGCAGGGTCATGCCTTCAATAAAATACCTAAAGCCTTTCCATGGTGTGTTTCTCCTCTATATATTTCTTGAACCCTTGTTAATTACACAAAGGGAGCAGGGGTGGGAGGTGTGTCTTGTTTTATCTCACTGCTTATTTTCCCATGTGGATATTATAATCACATATTTCACTTCAATATTTTCCTTGATTTTCAATTTAATGAACTCAGTTTTTAAACATGAGAAGAAATTTAGTCCATCTTGGCTTAACACAAATCAGAAGTTTTGAAGAATTTTTGAGTTCTTTAGACAAAAATAACAAAAGTTTAAGTTGAGTCATAATTTTGGCATATTTTATCTTTAACAATGGTAAACAATCAGGTTGTACCTCAGTAATATACTAAAGACACGTGACTAGTGAGTGACTTCCCAGGACAGTACGTATCTCAGAAAAGTGAGCCTGATTCTTGGCTCACTTGCCTTAACAGCGTTGTTAGTTCCCGTCTTTGTCCTAGCAGAGGTAAATAGATGCTCAGCCAGCAATGATGGGAGAGCAGAAGGGAATATGACTAGAAAAATGCAAATATGAATGACCTTTTCTTGTGGGAGGTAGCTATTACAGATCTAAAGTGCAGGGCTTGCTAAAATAATAGCTTCAGTATTTAATATGGCCGTGGGAATGGAAAGTTTCTATGTGCTACATGAGAGAAATCAGTTATATGTTTTGAGGAATCAAGACTCAAAATCAGGTAGGCAAATTGCTTATAATTTAAAGGAAAAGATACAGATTACGGGGTCAATTTGCACTCAAAAACATGGGTTAAGAATCAATCAGTCAAAGCTTTACATTCTTTGAAGGAAATAGGTATGGAGAAATAGAGGTAAGCCCTTAATAATGACCAAGACAAGAACAGTCATAATATTTTACTAGTTTCTTCATTAACAAATCAAACAAAATCTTTGATACGTGTATCAACAAAAGTACATCTGCAATTCTAATTACAAAACTTAAGAACATGGCTACTGCTACAATTTATTTTTGTTAAACAGAACACGAGCCACATTCATTTACAACAGAGGTGCGTAGTAGAACTGTTATTCCTGCCACACAGACACCTAGCGTCTATGAGCGAGAGAACAACACAAAGCTTGTTTACTCTAAGAAGTGTTCTGAATTCTTTTCATAAAAAGCAAAATCACATATTTTAACTATGGTGTATGGAGTCTATATTTATGCTTACAAAGCACAATAAAAAGTAAAAATAATAATTTGAAGAGTCTAACTGTATTCATAGTTCATTAAAATGACAACTCTCAGATCTTATTCTACAAACTTCAAATCCCAAGTTAATCTTGGGAAATTATTGATTTGAGTGGGAGGCCCTGAGTCACTGAGAAAAAGATATTTGAAATCAATGTCATTACTTGATAAGATCCATTCATTACCAACAAACCTAGGGCCCATGGAGCAGAAAAATAAAGGGGATTACTCAACATTAAATTGAGCTGTGGAAAAGTAATAGTGATTGCACTTGTATAAAAGAGATTGAATGAAAAAAGCCCACATTCTTTTATAGTGATGACAATCCAAAGGCCCGTTCACTAACTCTTAATAGAAAAAACATTCCTATGTTTAAAGTCTCTTGAAGAGGATCAGTAAGTTCATTCATTAAATTTGCTCAGGGGAGTTAAACTGGGGTTATCTGTAAAAGTTGGAAGAGTCAAACATAAATGCAACCTACTGTCTGAGTGACTGGCACCTGGCCCTGGGAAGAAGCTATCTCTTATTTGCCTTGTTTTGTTTTTCTTGGACTGTCTAAAAGTTTCTGTTGCTGCAACAAAACCCCATAACCAAAAAGCAAGGTGAAGAGAAAAAGATTTATTTAGTTAACAATTCTACATTGTGGTTTATCACCAAAGGAAGTCTGGATCAGGACAGGAACTCAAATAGGGCTGAAACCTGGAAGCAGGAGCAGAAGTGGGTGCCATGTAGGGGTGCTGCTTACTGGTTTTCTTCCCATGGCTTATTCAACCTGCTTTCTCTAGTATCCAGGACCACCAGCCTGGGGATGGTCTCACCCAACAAGTTCTGGGCCCTTCCCCATTGATCACTAATTGAGAAAATGCTTTACA
Organism: Alexandromys fortis; assembly: GCF_014885135.2. Classification (NCBI taxonomy): domain Eukaryota; kingdom Metazoa; phylum Chordata; class Mammalia; order Rodentia; family Cricetidae; genus Alexandromys; species Alexandromys fortis. Next base: position 2,089,744 of record NW_026068086.1, read on the forward strand.
GCTGGATCTCATGGAGGCATTTCCTCCACTGAGGTTCCTTCCTCTCTGATGATTCTAGCTCATGTCAAGTCAACACAAGACCAGCTGATACATGGGCTCTCTTTCCATTTCAGCAAACTGAGGTTTGGAAATTATAATTGTTGATAAAGATAAAAGTAACAGGTTTTCCTGAACCTGTTTCTAGCAATGTGTAAAATTCCAAATTGGTCTAATCTTTTAGAATCTGTGAAACCAAAAATAGCCAATATGACAGGAAAGATAACTGCATTTTCTTTCATATTTGCATATTGCTGTGAGAAAAGTTGAAATAATTTTCAATGTCTTCTTATTAAGCAAATATGTTTTAAAACATTTTTAGTGATTTATATAGCAATCATATACACCCAATTATGCTTTGAAAAGAAGACTCATTTTGGCAGAGACTCTGTCTAGAGGAGGTTTCCAAATTATTCTTAGCTACAGTCCTGTGATATTAAAAGAAAACTAATTATTCCCTAAACTATCAAGGTATCCTAAATATAGAGAAAAGACATTCAGAAGGCACAAGAATAAACCATTGAGGCTGTTTTTAACAAACTATGCATAAAATGATGATGTATTTATTTACAATTATTCATCATTTAGTGATCACAAAGGGCTGTGAAAATCCACCAGTGGCTTATTGAGGGCAGAGAGACTCTGGTGAACTTTGTGATGTAGACAGTTTTTTTTTGTGTTTATAATGTATTCCTGTTCATTAAAACTATGGAATTTAACTCTAGACCACATGGTTGTCCTTCTGCAAAAGTAGAGTCACTACAAATATGATAACAATTTAGCATGATCAGAATATTATGGACTCTCATTATTTCAAATTTAGTTATATCATTATAATAATTCCATAAAGCAGCCCTTGGTAATAAAGAATTGTATTTATGTATCATATGATCCTATATTTCATGCTCCTCTAATTTTTTATCTTCAATAATAATTGAAAAAGATCCTTTAATTTTTTATCTTAATAAAATAATCAATTTGGAATTCAAGATGTGGCTTAGTTAGTAGAACACTTGCCTAGAAAGCAGTAATACCCATGTTCAAACCACAGTACTGTGCAATTCAGTGGTAGAGGTGCATGCCATGCTGGTGGCAAAGTCATTTGTCTATTGTAAGCACTTGGGGTGGAGGCAGGGAAGCCAAAAACTCAAGGTCATCATTAGAGATATAACAAGTACTGAGACCTTTTGCATGTGAAAATAAGCTAGGTATCACTGAATTTTGGTTTCACTGTGTCTAGGAAATTTAACTATGCATTACTGGTTTGGTTAAATTATATTTTATTTTTTTCATGCATTTACTTTTGGTGTATATGTTTATATGTGCATGCATATGTGGATCAGGGGGCAACTCTCGTGGATCAGTTTTTTTCCTTTATCAAATGGGTTCCAATCTAAATTGGATTGGCAAATCAAATCAGATTGCCAGATTTGGTGGCAAATGCCTTTATCTACTGAGGCATTTTGCTAGTCCTCACTAAATATTATCTTAATTTTCCCTATGTGTATAATTACAAAATAATTTTAGGGCAGCTTAGCTTGATGTTTGAGCTAACATAAACTTTTAGAGGACCCATCACTTGAGAAGGTAAAAAAAAAAAAAAAAAAGAAAAAAAAGATCCTCTCTAGGAAAATAGTCTCTAAGTGAGTTCACTTTAGAGTAAACCTAGGATGTGTGCAGTTGTGACTCTGTGGACTTTAAGTTCTGATCTTCACTCTGCATTGATTTTGAGTTATGGATGTGTTTTAGTCAGGGTTTCTAAGGCTGTGATAAAAACCCCTTGGCTAAAAGCAACTTGAAGAAAGTTTATTTTATCTTACAACTATCAGCTCATGCTGCATCACTGAGGAATATCTTGGCAGGAACTCAGCATGGAACCTGAAAGCTGAAATTTAAATAGAAACTAAGGAAAAGTGTTGTTCTGTAGCTTGTACATCCTGGCTCATTCAGTTTGTTTTCTTATATACCTAGAACCACCTACTGAGGGATGGAGTCACCCAGAGTGAAATGATTTTTCCACTTCGAGCATTAATCAATTTTTTTTCAAGTATTAGGTGTTGATATCAGTGAAGATGCAATAAACTGACTGGATCTCTCAGTAATTCTGACTGTTTTCTGGACAGAGTTCATTCACTGAAGATCTTGGAAAAGCTAATAGTGGTTAGAAAATGATTGAAAGATTTTCCTGGAGGACAGTCTTATTGAAGATTTTTTTCTGTTAAGAAGCCTTCTCAAATGACTCTGGCTTGACCCAACCAGGACAAGTTATGTCCAAATCTCACCTTATTAGTGAAGTCTATAGTGAGCCCTCTCTTTAGCTCCTTACACTTTGGGGATTTTTGGATAAAAGCGCAGTTGTAACATGGCCTTGGAATGCTTGAAGAACTGAGTTGGCTTGCCAGCATAGTAGAAACTGAATATGGTGCTATAAGCTTGTGTGTGAACTCAGCACTGGGGAGGAAAGGCAGAAAGTTTATGGTTATGCAGTCAACTTGAGGTCTGTCTGTGGGGCTATATGAAAAACAAAAACCAAAACAAATAAAATGAAAACAGACACGGGAGAGTAACACGTAGGAATTCATAGGGATAGTGACAGCATGCGTTAGACCTAGTTCAAACTAGGCAATATCCTAGCATGGAGTGGGAAGGTTAGCACAATGTCCCACCACCAGCAGAGACTCTCAGAATTTAGTAGTGTCCAAAAGGGAGACTCAGTTGTCATTAGTGGCATGATCTCTGGGAGGTCGCACACACTCCAGGACACACCACATTCCTAAGAATAGGAAGGCAAGACAAATCATACTCAATGAGGAAAAGTAGGAAATCTCCAAGTTGGGTGAGTAAGGAGGTGAGTGTGGAGGGAGTAGATAGAGGAGGAGCTCATACATTGTATAAAATATTCAATAATTATTTTAATATTTTTAAAACTTTCAGCAAACTGAATAAATTCATTTCTTCAAAACACTTTCTGCCTCCCTCATTCTCCTGTATTTTACAAAAAAAATGATTTGCTAATATATTGCATAATTTAAATCTTTACTTTTTTGTTTGCTTTCTGTTGGTCAGATTGTTGGCTCCCTTTAGGACAAGAATCTACAGTCCTTAAAACGCAGTGTTTTTTTTTTTTTGAGAGAACAATAATAAACTTTATTTGTCAGTGAGCTTTTAATACCCAAAGTAGAGGATCAAAATTGCAGGTTACACATGACCTTTATTTCAAGATTTTCTGTTCCCCACCTTTAAACTAACTGTGAAAAGTAAAGGCAAATATCTGAGAAATCTCTCTCGTGCCTCCCACATGTATCTAAGGTACAATACCAGACTCTTGGTGTGTTTGAAGGTAGCCGAGTCACATAATTTAGAACCATTTTCTTTGGTCTTGCCACCCTTATTTGGTAATCAGTCACCTCTCAGGTCACTGTCAAACCTGAATGTAGTTAAGATTGTTTATGCCTCCAAATTTATCCGTTAGCCTTTTTTTTTATTTTTATTTATTTATTTATT
>NW_026068086.1:2093775-2118806 GCF_014885135.2 Alexandromys fortis
TTCTCAAAGAACCTGAATTATAGGCTCAATGTCCTTTATTTATGGCTAGAAACCAAATATGAGTGAGTACATCCCATGTTCCTCTTTTTGGGTCTGGCTAACCTCACTCAGGATGGTGTTTTCTATTTCCATCCATTTGCCTGCAAACTTCAAGAATTCCTTGTTTTTTACTGCTGAGTAGTACTCTAATATGTATAGCTAAGATGACAGTGTTAGCAGAAATAACATTAATTTAGTTATAGTTTCAGTGCACATATGTAGAGAGTTAAGATGGGCAGCTCATGCCTATAATCCCAGCACTCAGGAGGCAGAGGTAGATGGATCTCTATGAGTTCAAGGTTAGCCTGGTCTACAGTGGGAGTCACAGGACAAACTCCAAAGCTACACAGAAAAACACTGTCTCAAACACACACACACACACACACACACACACACACACACACACACACACCAAAAAAGAGTTAAGCTAAAAATTTAACACACTGAAAAGAAAATGTGACTTGAAGATTCAACAATAAGAACTAAAGTCTGTGGTTGAAAGTGTAAATTAGTTAAAAGCATCAGTGTAAATTATAGAAGAAAAAAATCAGTCAAAATGATATCCATCCAATACCAATTGTCCATTAACAATGGAAATAAAAAGTGATTGTCTGGTTCTTGGGACCACAAATATGTGTAGCTAGTATAACTGAATGAAAGGGGGAAGGAAGTCGCAATATTTGAATAAATAATCACGTGAACAATTTAAAGTTTCTAAAAACTGAAACTCCACAATTCCAAGAAGCTAAGGAAATCCCAACCACAGGAATCATAAATCACCTTTCAAGTTCTTAAAACCAGTGGAAAGGGGAAATGTTCAAGACAAGAAGAGAAAATAACATGTAAAGGAAATGACAAGGAGCACACAGGAATGACAAGATATAAGTCAACAGACTTTGTAATAACAGCATGACAAAAGCTGTCAAAAAAAAAAAGAGCTGTGAGTCTAGCAAATTCATTTCAAAACGAGGGTAAAATGCTGCCTTTGTAGACAGAGAAAATCTGTAATTATTCATTATCAGTAAATGCATTTGTAAGAAACACTAAATGAAGGTATAAATGATAAAAATAACACAAAGTAAAAAAATGCTGATAATGAAATAGGGAATGCTAGCAAATACACTCACATGCACGTGTGCGCGCACACACGTGTAGCAAATTTACACACACAACAAACTTAAATACATTTTTTATTGTATATACCTCTTCAAGATAGATTTCTTATACAACAGCAGTGCAATATGGGTAAAATTATGACATTCATTTAACTAAAATGTTTGAAAGCAATTACATGCAGGCCAGAATACAGAACTGGAAAGAATACTATAGAGATAATATGTAATGCTTCACGGAGGTGCTGTGAAACTGTAGCACCTTAAATCCACTGCAAACTGTAAAGCAGCCACTAAGCGGTTAGAATGAATAAATCAGAAGGTGTCTAAAATAGGATCACAAGCACTCAGCTCAAAGAGAATGCAGAAAAGGAATTACAGAAGAATGAGGATAGATAAGTCAATTGTCCCAACTCTAATTAGATCAATAAGGATATTCAATATAAGTGTCTTGAGCATCCCAATTGAAAGTCACTATCTATCAGAATTCAAGGACCAAATCTAATTATACACTTGCTATACAAAGTGAATTTAAAATATGTGCATGGTAGCATGGAGTGCACTAGTTCATGCCTGTTATTACAGTAGTTGTTTACAGTAGTAAATTCAATAATAATCTATGAAATAAAATCACATAATTAATCATATTAAGAAGTGAACTCAGAACTATTTATTCACCATAGCCGACACAGAGAAGATATATATGGAACTCAAAGTTAACTTTCTTCTTTTAGAGCATTCGGCTCTATAGCTCTCTGCCTTGTTCCCTTAGACAGACTCTTCCTGAACCAGAGTAGTTTGGGACCCATAAAATCGCAGTGAATTTTTGTCTGTTATCTTGCACAGAGAAGGGTTTATAGTGTGTGAAGCCATGTCTGTTTTTTTTTATGTGAGTGTTGTGGATTTTAAATCATGTCTCATATTGTGTTACATGCACTCCTACCTATGAGCTATCTTCCCTCCTCTTTATATTCCTTCCTTCCTTCTTTGCTTCCTGCTTGTTTGCTTCCTTCCTTCCTTCCTTCCTTCCTTCCTTCCTTCCTTCCTTCCTTCCTTCCTTCCTTCCTTCCTTCCTTCTTTTCTTCCTTCCTTCCTTCCCTCCCTCCATCTTATCAGACATAACCTTAAACAGCTAAGGTTGACCTTGACTTCTTAATTTTCTTACCTCTACCTCCCCAATGCCATGACTGTCTTGTGTGTCACCAAACATGACCCTAAATTTTATTTCTAATAAAACTGTCAGCAAACTCTAAGCAGAAGGGATTTTCCCAGGCCTTGCGAAAAACTTCTCAAAAAAAATATTATGGTACACGTCGTATTTATTGGTGAAAGACAAAACTCTTCCTTATTAATATCAGGGAGAGAAGGCATATCTGCTTTAGCAACTTCTGTTTCTTATTGAGACAGAACAATATAGCTAGTACAGCCATGAAAAAACAAGAAGAATAAGAAGAAAATAGGAAAAAGAAAATAAAGAAAGAAAGAAAGGTGTCTAGAAGAGAATTTTGTAAAGCCATCTGATTTCAGCAATGACATGTTTATCTACACTGAAGATCTATGACCATGATCAATAATTATCCTCAGATTAATAAGTTCTTCAAGGTATATAAGTGATCAGAAATCTCAACCCTGTTAATGTCATTTTGCCATAAATCATCTATGTGTTAACATTATTTCAGTGAGCAATCCTTCCAGATATTTCTGTAAAAGTGAGTAGACTCCAAAATTCACATGGAGGTAAAAATCAAAGAACTTTAAACGTATCAAACAAATACACCCTGTTCTTAAATCAAAGGATATAAATAATGCATAAAACAAGACTAGCATGTTCAACCTGGTATAAGCCTATATTTAGTTTTTCATTCTAATTTTCTAACCACTATTAGCTTTTCCAAGCTCTTCAGTGAATGAACTCTGTCCAGAAAACAGTCAGAATTACTGAGAGATACAGTCAGTTTATTGCATCTTCACTGATATCAACACCTAATACTTGAAAAAAAGAAATTATTTACATTATTGATACTCTTCTTAGTAAGTTTCCTTTATGTTTTATTTATATCTGTCATCATTCTTATTATATATTTTCTTCATCATGGGATTTAACTTTTACATGGTCCTGAAAGTTCTGATTGTCAAATACCACGGGATGAGTAGGGTCGTCAATCCTATAGCATTCAATTTCTGAGCAAAGATACACATTTAGTATTTCTTCTCTGAGATCCCATCATATCTTCGACTTTGGTTTAAGTTATGAATTTGTGAAAGGGATGATGAATAATGGTTATGATCTAGTAATTTAGTGGATATTGCATGCAAGTACATTTTAAAATACCACATAAGAATAAGTTCTTCTGGGACAAATAAGAATAGGTATGAAGTTCAGAATGGGTCATCAGCCATCTATATGACCTTGGAAGAAAATCCTTTAGCATTTCCTTAAGCTCTTTATCTACAAAATTAGGTCATGGTAATACTTGAAATGATTTTGAATATTAAAGACAATTTACAATAACATGTAAGGACATGCTTAGCATATAATTGAGAGTTAGCTAATAGCAGCATGTACAATTCTTATGTCGGTGCTGTTTACATTGAGAGCATATTTATTGTGGTATCCTTTAATATTTTCTTAAAATAGATTTTTTTTCTAAAAAGTGTGTTAAAGTGGTTTTAATTTATTTGGACACCCGATGGAAAAAGAGCATTATGAATACTACTGTCATTCCGTGGTGCAGAAGTTGTGAGTCCACTGTACTCTGAAATTATCCATGCTCTCCAGGAAGCAAAAGCCAGAGTTAAGGAGAAGCTGACATTTGCTAACTTTTGTGAATGGTACCATGCAGCAAGAGACTGTTGTTAGGTATTTCAGTGCATTCTGTGTTAGGAAGCCGGATATGCCTCTCCTGTGATTACCCATTGGGCTTGATTTTCTGGATACTCCTCAGCATGATGGAAATTAATTTCAAAAGCTGATAAACATTGCATATAGAGCATATTTATTTTGATATGAAGCAAAGCTAACTATGTGAAGTGAACTGATTACAAACATACTCATTTGAATTAGTGTTTGCTTCACTAAAACTCAGTTATGCTTTCTGAGATCATTAAATGTGAATAAAGAATTGATTTTAATTTTTAATGTTGGAAGAGAATGAAGCAGATAAATTTAGTCTCAGTCTGTTTGTGTATCTCCTACCCTGAAAAAGTAATTTATTGTAAATGAATACAATAAAATAAAGTCAATTATTTAATAGTTAAATGCATTAATGTATCATTATTTTACTGAGAAAGGCCTTGAAGCACAATCTAGCATAGAAAGTGAACAATATAATTTGCTTAAAGAAGCAACTTACAAGTCATGATATTTTAAAGATTTAAAGTGTTATATGAGCTTTCTGAATGTACCATGATGATGTTAAATTAAATGTCATATGATATATGCTTACAGTAATATATGTACTTGAATTTTTCTTCTTTATGAATTCTGTCCCAAATTCAAAATTACTGCTACAAATCTTGACAGATATGGAATTCTGAAGACCTTTGGGTAATGTTTTACATGCACTTTGCATTAAAAAAACAAGAACTAGAATCTTAGTGGCACCTCATTATACGCTGAAAAATTAATTGTATTTTTCTGGCTTGCTGTTGCCACATATTTTCTAAACAATAATGGAATTAAATATTAAGCCATTTTTCTGCCCCACTACAAGAACGATTTTGTGTTTGGATTGCCAGGTCATTAACATTAATAAATTTATTTTATCAGGGGAGGTACAGTGTATATTTACTCTTGAAAATATGTATGGTAGCTATTCTCTTACATACTATTCTTTCTCCCATTTATACATTTCTCTACTGAAATTTCAATTTCACTTCAAAAGGTTGTCTCAAGTGGAGTTCTTGACTTTGCTTGAGAACAAGGGTTAGCAAAGTGCAGTCCAGCAGAGAAATCCAACTCAAGTTACCCTTCAGGCTGCCAGGAACACAATACTGCTTTTTTACATTCCTAAGTGTTTGAAGAAAGTCAAAAGGAGTGAGGCATTCTGAAAAACAAATTTAACTCATAACAGAAAAGACATGAAATTTAATTCTTATACCAAGAAATACAATTTGAATTAAAATTATTTTTTTGAAATTTGTTTTCTGTGTGTTATGTCAATTTCCACATAATAGGAAGAAATATGTATGTAGCAATAGGCTTTTGTTTTGTCACTGAGGAAAACTCAAATAGTTAATATCTGGTTCTTATAGAAAAATTTTTGTGGGACTTTGACTCATAGAAATGAACCTCAGTATTTATAAACGGCTATATTCTTTGTCACACATTTTTTAAATCATATAAATATCTGAAGAGATTCCATATATGGGAAGTGACTTGCATTTTTACTGAAGTTTCTTTGATGATTTCTTGTACCTATAAATGACATGCTGATTACTATAAACCTCCTCTAAACCCTAATCTTCCTCACAGCCCTATTAACACATTCCCTCCCCTCTCTCCACTGTATTTAAAGAGAATAATCTGGATGGTTGTGAATTGGGGACTTTGCATTAGATAGATTGAAGAGAATGACCACCCCTTCCCCAGATTACATCAGTAGCCAGTAGTACAGAAGGGAGTGAGTGGTAGGGACTTGGAACCTTCTCCTCAATCAATAATTGTTTCTTTCTGGGTTTGGTGGATAAAGTCTTGTAAAGGACCTTTGCAGCCATTACAGCTCTTCTGAGGTCATAATTGTATTGGTTCTACAGTTCCCAGAATCACAATGGCACAACCCTCCTCATTATTTTCTAGCACTTATATTCTTTGTTCCTCCTCTACCCCCCCCCCCAAAAAAAATGGTATTACGAGTTTTCTGGTTAGGACCAAACACCCAACCATCACTAATTTTTATCACTGCAAAGCCCAAAGTCTGAATTAACAGATTTTTTTTTTTTCAAAAAGAAGCTTTTCTGGTTAAGACTAAGAGTAGCACTTATCTATGGATTTAAATATAAATGTTTAGAAGATAGCATGATGTTGCAACAATGTAGCTAAACAAAAATAGTGAGTTTGCCCCAAGGGCCTAAGAACTCATCATGGGTTTTGAACAGGTTGACAGTACCAGGTATGAATCCCTACTTAAACATTAGGCTTCAAATGCTCTCACAGAGAATATAATACTCCCATAAAAGTTTTGCTACTTATTACATGTCTTGACTGTAGTCTTCTAGATTACGTTGTTCACAACTGGATAAAATTACTGATGCCTCTTCTCTCGGAGTCTGGAGAGCACCTTGTAGCACCCAGAAACATAGCCAACAGAGAAACTGTAATGGATTAAGTAAAATGCTGCGGACCCCCAAGTGGCTGCAATGGCAGAAATGCTGTAGTTCCCCAAGTGGCGGCAGTAGGCAGCCGGCCATGAGACCATGCTGCAGGTTTCCAAAGTGGCAGCAAGCAGTGGGCAGAGTCCTGAGAGCAACCAGTCCCAGGCAGGGATGGCACAGTTCCTTGAGTGGCTGCAGTGGGCCTGAGTCCCAGGCAGGGAGCCACATGGTGGGTGAGAGAGCTTGATGGGGCAGCCAGTTCCATGACGAGAGACAGATGGGCACTCCAAGAGATCACACTGCAGGTCTCTGAAGGTGACTGGTCCTGAGCAGAGAGTCCCGCGGCAGGTGAGAGACAGAGACATGGATAGGCACGCCATGCAGAGTGAGGTTGGATATTTATTTAGTAAGTTATGGAGGAGAAAGAGGAGAAAAGGAGAAAGAGAGAGAGAAAGAAAGTGAGAGAGAAGCAGGGAGAGAGAGAGAGAGAGAGAGAGAGAGAGAGAGAGAGAGAGAGAGAGAGAGAGAAGCAGAGAGAGAGAAACAGAGGGGAGAAGATGAGACTCAGGCTGGAAGAGGTAGGGAGTGGTTGGCTATACATCTTTGCACCTGTTTCCATCAGTTACTGGATGATGACTACAATTAAGGTAGTCACCAATCTGATTACATGGGAAAGTCAGTTCAGGTACCCTCTCTACTATTGCTAAGTCTTAGCTGGGGTCATCCTTGTGGGTTCCTGGAAGTTTCCATAGGATCAGGTTTCTCCCTTACCCCATAATGACTCCTTCTATCAGGATATCTCTTTCATTACTTTTCTGCCTGTCCTGCCCCCAACTCAACTGTCAGAAACCAGCTTCAACAAGTATTCCACTTCCCAGGGAGGGCCATGGAAATTAGAAAACTTAGTAATGATCATGAAGATGCAAGTGAAAACAATAAAAGGAAGCATAGGATAGTATCGCGAGGGAGTTTCAGTGAATGCTGAAATTCATTTGCTTTTAAATTTCCATATACTTTTATACCCCAAATGCAATGAGGAAGAAGACAAAAGACTGATTTAACATGACACAAAGTTCAACTCAAATAGTTATTTGCTTCAATACTTTGAACCATACAGCCAATAGTCCATGAGAAAAGTATTTTGTTGTTTAGGCAGTGAACCCACTCTAGGCAGAATTTGTCATTTTATTCCAGGTGATGGTCATTCTGACTAGGGTGACACAAAATTTTAAAGTGGTTTTTAATCTTCATTTCCTTGATACCTAATGATGTTGAATATTTTAAAAGTACTCTGTATTTCTTTTTGAAAACTTTTTGTTCAGTTTCATCACCCATATTTAAAATTTTGTTCTGGTTATACATATTTTTATAATTTTAATAAAAATAATTCCAAATATATTAGCTATAAATTAATTTAAATACCATACTTTCAGTCAGTGTATTAATTATAGAACACTCTATTAGTTTGATTGATCTAATGATAATTGGAAAGCATGGAGATTTTGATTGCAAATTCTTAACAAAAGAAACTCCTGTTTCTCTTTTAGAGGTTACACTTCAGTAAAATTTATTTTATTTTTTAAGTTTTTTTAAATTTAAAACAAATTCCAGTTTTCTAGTCCTCTCCTCCTCCTGTTTCTCCCACCCCACCCCCTGTCCACTCCTCAGAGAGGGTGAGGTATCCCATTGGGAGTTAACAAATCTTGTCACATCACTTGAGGCAGAAAGAAGGCCTTCCTCCCTGTATCTAGGCTGAGCAAGGTATTCCTCCATAGGGAATGGGCTCAAAAAAGCCAGTTCATGGACTACGGATAAATACTGACATCACTTCTGATAGCTCCACAAACTGCCCAAGCCACACAACTGTCGCCCACATTCAGAGGAACTAGTTAGGTCTTATTCAGGTTCCCCAGATGTCAGTCCAGAATCCATGAGCTTCCACTAGCTTAGGTCAGCTGTCTGGTTTCACTTAGAGTGGCCCCACAAACTGTCCAAGCCACATAACTGTCACCCATTCAGAGGGCCTAGTTCATTCATATGCATGTTCCCTACCTATCAGTCTAGAGTCAGTGAGCTCCCACCTAGTTATCAGATCATCTGTTTCTGTGAGTTTCCCCATCACATGGTCTTGACCCCTTTGCTCATATTATCGCTCCTCCCTCTATACAACTGGACTCCAGGAGCTCGGCCTAGTACTTAACTGAGGATCTCCACATCTGCTTCTATCAGTTCCTGGATGAAGGCTCTATGATGACAGTTAAAGAAGTCATCAATCTGATTACCGGGGGAAAGTAGTAAGAGCACCCTCTCCACTATAGCTTAGATTCTTAGCTAGGGTCATCCTTGAGGATTTGTGGGAATATCTTGATAGAGGGAGCAATTATAAGGTTAGCTAGAAACCTGCCACTAGGTAAATTTCCAAAAATACACTTAAGAGAACACACTTAAGTGAAAATTTATGTGCTATAGAGAATAAGTCCTGGAGAAGACCTGGAGACAGGAGTCACTTAGGTATCATAGACTTTTAATGGTTGGGAAGATATATGATCATAATTTGCCATGATAAAATATTTTTCATTTTTATTAAATTTGGTCAACTTGTTTGTTTTTAATGTTATTCTTTACTCTTAGTTAACTGTTCCTATAAGCTTACTGTAATGAGAAAACAATATCAATTAATAACTGAATTATATGGAAGAATCATTGTTCTAATTATTATAGTAACATTAAAAACAACTTGAATTATTTTGTTCTTTATAGAAAAGTAGATTGAGTATTCTAAAATAGAAAATAACCTTCAATATCTTCTAATGTCATGTTCTTATAATTATAGTTCAGAGATGGTGTACAAAATGACTACTTTGCCTAAAAATAATTATTGAAAATTATTCAAGCAATACCATTTAATGTAGCAGTTTATAAAAATGACTCTCAAAGACTGTCAAATAGTTCCTTCCATTGCAGAATAGAGCTATTGCTGAGATAAATGACGAACACTATTAATGCATCCAAGTTGAACAAATTGGTTGAATGGCTATCCTTAAAGACTTTAGTTTTGAATCATGATTGTTCCTTTAAGTACATTGTTTACACTATCAATAAAAATGTATCATTTATCAAGCACAAGCAAAAGTTCAGACACAGTAAAAGAAATTGAAATGCTCAATGATTTCACATGTAAATAAATAGGTATGCACATGACTAGAAAATACTACAGATACTCTCAACTCACAAAATTGACATATTTGCCACAAAAGACACATATACGGGTAGTTGTTGACTTGTGGAGATGACTAAACTCATTAGCCAATCATTACAATTTTCCAATTTATAATATTCAAAGTGAAACTGACATGATTTTGTGCCATTATTATAATACGCCTTAGACAAGTACTACATAAAATTTGTGCTATTTTCTCAAGCACAGTTCTAGTGGACAGGGGGATGGCTCAGTAGGTAAAACATTTAATATACAAACATGAGAACCTCAGTTTGGCTCTTCAGCACCCCTGTAAAAAGTTGGGTGTAGTGCCATGCACCTCCAACCCTAGTCCTAGGAAGAAGAAATAAGAGGCTCCTGGGAACAGAAAGTCTAGTCAGTCAGTGAACTCTGGGTTCAATGAGAGATTTTATCTTTTAAAATAATATGGAGAAGAACAGAGGAAGATATATAACATAGACTTAAGATGCATAGACACAAGCATGTACATTCACATATGTACTCATGCACACACACATGCAAATACATATATATGCATACAAAAACACACAAAAGATCAGAAATGCTTTACTACAAAGCATCTATCTCCATGCTCAACAAATATCACTCTCTCTAAGGTTATTAGAAATCCTTCAACATAACAAAATTGTAGATTTCTTTTAAAAAAAAAAGACTTAGCATCTGGTTTATATTAAAGGGCCAACAAGGTGTTTATATATGAGGTTATGGAACATATCCCCAGTATGTCTAATAGGAAATTTCACAATAGAAAGACATGGTGAAATATAATTAAATCCTTATGTTGTATCACTAAAAATGGATGATGATGCCAGTTTAATACAGAAATTTGAAGATCCTCTCAGTTTTATATTCAAATTCAGATTTAGCAAAGGGGAAAGATAGTATATGTCAGAGCTGTCACTCATGCAAGATCAGAAAGTTGAGAATATCATGGTGAATCTAAAAGCAGTCATTATATTTCTGTAGAAGAAGAGGACCCGGCCCAGAGAAAGAAAGTATGTCAAGCATTCTTCAGAAGAGAGCTTTATCAAAAGCCAATAGGCAGCAGAGTGTGGCAGGAATGTTATTAATAAAACCTTAATGCAGCCTGGGAAAACAGAGCCTGTCCTGAATTTTGAGGTCTTCTTTGAAAAGTAGGAAGGGAAAATTCTTGAGCCATGAGGAAACAGGTCCAAGGTAAGTTGACAACCTCAAAGTCAATTAAGAGGCACTATTTTATGTCTTTCTGACTGAAGCAGCTGCTTGAAAAGTATGAAGGACATTTCTAAATAAGGGGCACCCAGAAGACAAACAGACCTAGTCAGCATGTGCTATGACCTGCCTGTAGACTTTTTCCTCTTAGGACTCCACTATCTGGTTCCTAGGAGGGAAATGGGATAAAAGGAGGTAGATTCCCTTCCTATGTGATCTGGCAGAAACACAGCATGGTCCAGAAGCCAGAGGTATAGGCTGTTCATTGTACCTGGTTCATGTTGCAAAATAATGGCCAATCAAGCTGCAAAGTTAGAATTGCTTCTCTTAACTGGCTTAATGGGACACATAAGCAACTAGATTTTTGAGGCATTGAATAAAGAGACCAGGCATTGGATTTGCATCTTAGAAAACCCACTCTGTTTATGGATGAAGCAGATAAACAGAAGTGTAAATGTAGTCTATTCAGATAGAAGGAAAACTAATAAAGAAATTCTCTAGAAGGACCAGTGCAACAAGAAGAAAAATGTCAAATTTTCAGAACAAATCTGAATATATATATTAATAAATACATTTTCTTGACGTTTAGTAAATATTTCTATGTTGAGAACCCTTATGAAACACGACAGTTACTACAAAACAGTTTTCTACATATAAAGATTTGAAGTTCTTGCTTAAGATTTGACTCCATCATCTGTGAACTTGCACTAGTGACCTGCTCATCACAAAGGTTGCCCTCTGCTCTGTGACCCCAAAGATACCTCTTGAGAACCAAAACTAAGGACTTCATGCCTTCAAAGAAGTTCTACATATCCTATCTTAATATTCTAACACAAACATCTAAAGACCTGTTCTGAGCACCTGTGTGTCAAGACTGGTAGCCCGCACCTCAAAAACCTCTCTGTCACACTAACCTTAACTTCTGAGGAACCAACTCACTCTACAGAGGGTCTGATTATGATGTAAGAAGCTGCGCCATGCCCTCACTATTCAAGACCAATTATGACAGCCTAATTAAGAATCAGTACTGAATGGTCCCAAGACTAAACTTAAAGCATTACCAAACTTGTCCAAAATTTGTCATTCAATGGTAAAAGCAAATAGAGATCCAAAGGAACATAATTCCAGATATGAGAATAGAATTCAGTAAGGGATATAAATAATCAAAGAAATCAAAGACTTTTACAGCAATAGGACACTGAAGAAGATAACTGGGCCAAACACTAGAAGATGGAAAGACTGTCCATGTCATGATGTGCAGAGATGAATAATATTGTAAAAATTGTCATTTTAACAAAAGCAATCTAAAAACTCAACACAATTCTCATTAACAACAGTCATAGAAAAAGCAATCATAAAAAAAGGCAAAACTAAACTAAAAAAAACTGGAAAAATATCACATTGGAAATTAAAATATAACAATACAGGTAAAATAACAGACACATAGATCTTTTGAATAAAATAAAAGGTCCAGATATAAAAGCCAATGTATCTATAGGAAGGTAATTTTTTGAAAAAAAATGTCAAAAATATGGACTGGAGAAAAGTCAACTTCTTTAACCAATGAAACATGGAAAACTGGGCATCCCTATGAAGAAGCATGAAACTAGGTCCTAGTCTCTCACCTTACACAAAAGTCAACTCTGAATAAAAAAAAAAGACATCAGCACAAGACCACATATTCTGGAACTATCAGGGGAAATTTATGAAGGACACATTAGCATACAGACACAGGCAAACTTTTCTGAATAGGACCCCAGGAAGTATCACAGGAAACACAACCAATAATTGACAGATGGGATATTGTAGTGGCATTTCATTTGTATTTTAATAAACAAAGCTTCCCTGAAGAACAAAGAATAAAATGGCCCCACTGGTCAGCCTTACAGATCAGGCAGTGGTAACACACACCTTTAATCACAGTAGTCCCACTAGTTGCCATAGAAACTGGGAGGTGCATGCCTTTAACCCCAGTGATGTATGCCTTTAATCCCAGACTAAGAAAGAATTGTTAAATAGGAAGAGACAGTGCTTAGACTCATTCTCACTCTGAGATTGAAGGGGGCAGGATCACCATTTTCAGACTGAGGTTGAGGTAAGAACCAGTGGCTGACTGCATTGGCTTTTCTGACTTTAGGATGAATAATAATATCTCCCTGAGATTTTTTAATCGTGCTTCAGGATATCATGAAACTAAAAAATAGTCAAGTGAAGAAAACCATGAAGTGGAAGAGAATCTGTGCCCCTATCAGGCAGAGAATTCAATAAACTGTTTGTCAAGAAGGAAAAATAAAAGAGTAGGCCATTGATCTGAAGGTAGAGCACCCAGAATAGGAAAAACAAATGGAATAAATGGGCTATAGTGGCACACACCTTTAATCTCAGCACTCAAGGCAGCAACCGGTGAATCTCTGTGAGTTCAAGACCAGCCTGATGTACAGAGATAATTCCAAAACAGCCAGTGGTACACAGATAAACCCTGTCTTGAAAATAAATACAAAAAAAATGAAAACAACTATTCAACACTCTTAGCCACCTAAGAAATATATATTGAAATTACACTGAGTTTATCTTTCTGGTTCTGGGTTACCTCACTCAGGATGGATTTTTTTTTTTTTCTAGTTTAATTCGTTTGCCTGCAAATTTCAAGACATCATTGTTTTTATTGCTGAATAATACTCCATTTTGTAGATATACCACATTTTCTTCATCCATTCTTTAGCTGAGGAACATCTAAATTGTTTCCAGGTTCTGGCTTTATGCTGCTATAAATATAGCTGAACAAGTGTCCTTGTGGTATGAGTGAGGATTCTTTGGGTATATGTCCAAGAGTGGTATTGCTGGGTCCTGAGGTAGATTGATTTCAAATTTTCTGGGAAACCACTATATTGATTTCCAAAGTTGTTGTACAAGTTTGCCTCCCACCAGCAATGAAGGAGTGTTCCTCTTACTCCACAACCTCTCCAACATAGATTGTCATTAGTCTCTTAGTCACTTTTATTTGAATTTTCCTGATAACTAAGGATGCAGAACAATTATTTAAATGTATCTCAGGCATTTGAGATTCTCTATTGAGACTTCTCTGTTTAAATCTGTACCCCGGTTTTAATCAGATTATTTAATATTTTGATGTATAGTTTCTTGAGTTCTTTATATATTTTGGATATCAGTCCTCTGTCAAATATGGGTTGGTAAAGATCTTTCCCATTCTATAGGCTGCTGTTTTTTCTTACTGACAGTGTCCTTTGCCTTACAGTTTTTCATTAGTTGCCAATCTCATTATCTGTGTTACTGATTGTAACACAGGAAGTTGTATTCAGGAAGTAGTCATCTGTGCCAATGAATTCAAGACTACTTACACTTTGTCTTCTATCGGCTTCAGTGTAACTGGATTTATATTGAGGTCTTTGATCCACTTGGACTTAAGTTTTGTGCAGGGCTGTAGATACAGATATATTTGGATTCTTTTACATGATGCCATCTAGTTATGCCAGCACCATTTGTTGGAGTTTTCTTTTTTCCATGGAATATTTTTTACTTCATTGTCAAAAATTAGGTTTCATAGCTGTGCAGATTTATGTCAGGGTCTTCTATTCAATGTGCTCATTCATAAGTGGATATTAAATGTAAATCAAAGGATAATCAGGCTACAATCCACAGCCCTCAAGAATCTAAGTAACAAAGAGGACCCTCAGAAGGATGCATGGATGCTCCCTGGGAAGAGATAACAAGTGTGGCTACACACTCTGACCTAGATAATGTAAATAAGTACAGCCACTGTGGAAATTAGACTGAAAGTTTAATAGCAAAATTGATGCCATAAAACAATCCCACATCAGTTCAGAATTAGGATGATAAAAGGGTTATTTAAGGGGAAAACTTACAAATCACCATCCTAAACAATAGTCCTCTGAGCACAATCAGGAACAGAGTCTAGCAGCCAAAATGGGAGCCGAAAGCAAGAGAGTGGGTGCATGGTTCCTGCTGCTTTTTAAACTATACAAGACCATGCCCAAGTGGGCTGCTATCTTAAAGGTGAATGGCTGAAGGAGCAGCACAAAATGAAATACAAGACAAAAGCAAAACATGAATAGATCTACCACATATTCTATCTTTAGTATTCTTGGGCCAAAGAACTTCATAGCACACTGCAGAGATTCTTGTACAACCATGTTCAATGCTGCTCTCTACATGATATCCAGGAAATGGGATCAATCTCGATTCCCAGCAGTTCAGTAATGGATAATGAGAATGCAGTCATAGAGTCAAAAACTATGACAAATGGATACCTGTATAAATCCTACATTTTCTCTAATATAGGAAACACTTATATCATCCTGCCCACACCACCTAGTTTCGTAGGCTGCTCTTGACCTCTTGATACTACTTCTGGCAGTGTAAACCTTCCAGAATGTAGATAGCAAAAGTGGTTTATTAAGCAAAATGTATAACATGTCTAGGCTTTGAGAATTTACTTTAGAAAATTTGCAATTTCAAATTCCTTCTCGACTGTTTTGAGATTGTAATCTCTGATTCTCAGAAATGAAAAGGGGGATGTAACAACAGACACTGAGGCAACAACTTTCTTAACCCCAATTTTTCAGTTAAGAAAATTCAGATATAAAAAAAACTGTTGATAAAAATATGAAAAATTCTCTCACTATTAGAAAACACTAAGGTGAGTGTAGTTATTATATGACGGACCATTATTTCATATTAAGCCGTGGTCTGTTATTACAAAATTTGCATGTGGCTTTTTTTTTTTTTGGTTTTTCGAGACAGGGTTTCTCTGTAGCTTTGGTGCCTGTCCCGGAACTAGCTCTTGTAGACCAGGCTGGCCACGAACTCCCAGAGATCCACCTGCCTCTGCCTCCCGAGTGCTGGGATTAAAGGCATACGCCACCACTCCCCGGCTTGCATGTGGCTTCTAAACCAGAGCTGTGAATTGGATTACCACAAAGAAACTTCACTTCCAAGTCATTACTTTGCATTATTTCCTCATTCAGTTAGAACTTGTTTTAAACTATTTTCCCTTTCCTCTGATGACATTTTAGCATACCATTATTTTAAGTTTTAATGCAGTAAAACTATCCACATTCTAATGCAACCAGATTTAGAATGACTGTGTGATCTCCACCATGCAATGGAGAAAATGTTCTCTCTCTCTCTCTCTCTCTCTCTCTCTCTCTCTCTCTCTCTCTCTCTCTCTCTCTGTGTGTGTGTGTGTGTGCAGGTGCATGAATGTGTGTATCTGTGTCTGCATGTCACAATGGGAAATTGATTAGAATAATTTCTTTTATTTATGTGTGAATACTTTTCTATAGCTACAAATAGAAACTAAATTTTTATGTGTTTTTATACCTCTCAACTTGTTACATATTGTTAGTGTTACTTTCAGTTATTTTTGTATAGAACACAGCATGCGAGGCAAGAATTAAAATGCTTACACTTTTTGTCTTAATGACAGTGTCCTTTGCATTACAGAAGCTTCTCAGTCTCAGGAAGTCCCATTTATTCATGGCTGCTCTTACTGTCTGTGCTGCTGGGGTTCTATGTAGGAAGTGGTCTCCTGTGCCCATGTGTTGTAGAGTACTTCCCACTTTCTCTTCTATCAGGTTCAGTGTGTTCAGACTGATATTGAGGTCTTTAATCCACTTGGACTTGAGTTTTGCGCATGGTGATAGATACGGACCTATTTTCATTCTTCTACAGGTTGACATCCAGTTATGCCAGCATTCTATTAAATTTGTTAAAGATGCTTTCTTTCTTCCATTGTATACTTTTAGCTCCTTTGTGGAAAATCGGGTGTTCATAGGTTTGTGGATTAATATCTGGGTCTTTGATTCAATTCCATTGGGCAACATCTCTGTTTTTGTGCCAATACCAAGCAGTTTTCATTACTGTAGCTCTGTAATAGAGCTTGAAGTCAGGGATGGTAATGCCTCCAGAAGTACTTTTATTTTATAGGATTGTTTTGTCTATACTGGGTTTTTTGTTTTTCCATATAAAGTTGATTATTGTTCTCTCAAGGTCTGGGAGACACTCACACAGCCTCTCCTACTATTGCCACATTAGGCCCAATGAAAGGCTTCTCTCCAGTAAGCTTGTCTACTCTCAGTAGTGAGGATAAGCTGGTAACACACAGAAAGAAACAGCCAAATGCTTCAATAGTGTTAATGACGACTATAGATCTGGACACAGCCCTGTGATCCCACTGAAGACAGATGATAATGCTAGTTTGGGAATCCTGTCTTACTAGCAATGGTTACCCGGGCTCAGCTGATCCTAGTCACATCCCAAGTCTGATTCCTAAATAACCAGTGTGATCCTGAGCACAAGTGGGTGGTCTAGCTCCCAAATATGGTTCTACCGAGTCAGGTGCCTCCAGTTGTTCCAGCAGTGACCTCTGAGCTGGACAGCTGAAAAAGCAGAGTAAATTGGGCAGGAAGAAGCTGCAGGAAAAGAGTAACAAGTGATGTGGAGAGCTCTTTAAGAAGGGGTTAAAGGAGAACGTTCCTGGATTCTGGTTGGCAGAGAGTTCCAGAGAACATCCTCATCTTCAGGGTCTTAATAGCTGTTGCCTAGGGATCAAGCATTTTGGCATCTAAAGCTGCACAGAGACTGTAATACTAAAAAACTCCACTGTCTTCTACCACGACTCACGGCTACCAAACACTGAGAGAAATGAAAGCTACAAGAAACCATCATTGAAAAACTCCTCTTTGTCTACCCGTGACTTCTTTGCAAGTAGAAAAATAAAACCACTAGCCAAATACTCGGCAGCATACTGAACCACATCCAAGCAAAATTTAAAGCCAACAAGGCTCAGTACTGTTGATTCTCTTCTCCTCCTTTTTTCAGCATCCACTTTTCTTTCTGCAAGCCATTTTGCTTTCCAGTGATGACTCATCTATCTGTATAGCTAGAGAGCCAGAGAACATTTTCCTCTGGAACTTGCAGTTGTATAGGAAAAAGGTGAAGAATATTTTTTATTTCTAAAACTGGACTATATTTTATACTGTGATATACACAGAAGACATCGGAGGCAAGGGGTAGAAGATTATAGTTTGAAAGTGATGATTGTCAGATTGACAAGAGATAGAGTTGTGGTGTTTGATTTGTCAACTTGATATAGCAAAGAATCACATGAGAAAACTACATTATGTTGACTGATGGGTGTATCTCTAGGGTTAACTGAGGTGGGAGGACCCACCCTGAATGTTGATAGCACCTTTCAAGGGCGGAATGGGCCATGACTTATATAAGAATGTAAAAACCAACGTGAACAAGTGAGTATATATATAATATATATATATATATATATATATATATATATATATATATATATATATCCTTTCAACTTCAGATGTGACTAACTGCTTAAAGCTTTTGTCATTGTGGCTTCCCTGCTCTGATAAAGTATAACCTGGAAGCATGAGCTGAAATGAACTCTTCCACTTCTATGTTGCTTCTTTCAGTGTATTTTATCAGGGCAGTAAGTGTGAAGGTAGGGCACTTATTCACAACCATGTCACCTTCTTATACAGAGCCTGTGGTCAGCTAGTTGTACCAAAGAATGACATACGCCTTCCCTGGGAGGAGAAGCCTTCAAAACTCTCTTCCTCCCTCTTAATTTCTGTTGAGAGTATAGGAGTTATCACAGTGCTGGTTGCAAAGCCATTGTATAATACTGGGCTGTAGGCTGGGGATTTATCAAGAGCTGGTGAGAACTTCCATTTTCAGTGAGACACAGATATTTTATATGCTTTTGATATTTCAGCTATCACAAGATCAATGAACTCTCTATGTTGTGTGGGCAGGATCCTGCAGCATTGACTCAAAATGCAGGACCATGACTGTGAGTGATAGAACACCATTCCCCATAAGGTGTGGACACATCACAACTAATTCTGTGAAGTGCTATTGCTCTTTCTGTTAAACCAATAAAAATTGATGTTCGAAGAGGTTAAGCTTCTTGAAATGAGAATCAGACTCTCATCCCTCTGCTTCCTGAGTGCAACCTGTACCTGTACAAACAATAGTGAAGCTGGTTATTTCTGAAACATAAAAGTCTCAGATAAATCCATTTGCTAAGACACAATGAACAGGACACCGGGGGAATTTTAATGCTCTCAGTGCTCCATATTTTATTTCTTTAAATTTTAGTGTGTGATAGATTCATTACCTTTGCTGATTTCTGTACTAGGTTTTTTTCTTTCGGGTCACCAACCAGCTCCCAAATCATGACACTGAGACTTACTATTACTTTTAAAAGCTCTGCCTAACTTAGGCACATTTCTGACTAGCTCTTTCAGCTTAAATCAACCTGTTTCTCTTTATTTACCTATATCTGGGATCTTTTTTTACCTTTCTTCTGTGTATCTTACTTTCACTGCTTCTCTTTGCCTGTCTGTCTGGCATCTGCCTGGCTTCTTGCCCCGAGTGTGTCTCTTGTTCTTTCCTTCTCTCTCATCTTTCTTCTCTTTTACTCCCTTAGATTTCTCCACCGATTATTCTCTCTGCTTGCCAGCCCCACCTATGCTTTTTTTGCTTAGCTCTTTATTAGACCAATCATGTGCCTTAGCAGGAAAGGTGAAACAAATGCAACACATGTTTACACAATTGAACAAATACAGCATAAGCGAAAGTAGCACATCTTTACACAGTTATAGCTAAAGTGATATTCTGTAGCAAAAACCAATGTAACACACCTTTACTTAGTTAAAATGATAGTCTACATCAGATCTGTACTCCAGACAGACTGCAAAGGAGGTCACTTAAGAGACATCTTTAAGTGTTTCCCAATTTCTAGAAGAGAACTGACTTTGGTATGAGGAAAGAACTACTTTAAACTTCTTGGTCCTCTTGCTTATGGCCTTACTTGTTCCTAGGAGGTGAAGACTTGTTTTGGTTAATGTTTTATTGGTGTGAAGAGACACAGTGACCATGCCAACTCTTCTAAGGGAAAACATTTTATTGAGGCTGGCTTACAGCCCAGAGGTTTAGTCCATTGCCATCATGCTGGCACACAGGCAGCATAATGCTAGAGAGTATCTGAGAGTTCTACATCCAGATCCACAGAGTGAGGAAGAGAGAGAGTCCTACTGGGCGTGAATTGGGTTTCTGAAACCTTAAAACCCCCCCCCCCCCCGCCCAAGTGACACACTTTCTCCAACAAGGCCTACTCCAACAAGGCTGCAAGTCTTAATCCTTTATAATAGTGTCATATCCTATAAGCTTATGGGGATCATTTTTATTCAAACTACAACAGGACTCTTCCCTTGCTATCACTGGCATACAGATGCTCAGTAAATGAGCAATAATTCATAAATCATTGACAAATCCAGCAGACTTAGCTGTAATTAGAAGACAACCAAAAATGAAGTAAAACCTTCCATGCTCTAAGCACTTGAATAAAAATACCAAGGTATTTTAATTTTAATTATCACTTTTGTAATTCTTGATTATTAGCCATGCTTATTGTTTCTACACAATCCATATGCATACAAAGACATACAGATATACATACAGACATAGACAGATAGACCACATACACACATGCACACAGACTTAGTGAAATTCTTTAAGTGCTGTGCCTTAAAATTACCTGGGAACCCATGTGTAATTGAGTCATTCTCAATCAAGCCATTCCATCCAAAGCACAGCCAGAGTCCATCATACTTGACACATGCCTTAATGTCCTGATTGGCTCATTTGCTTAGACGTTTAGCAATGCCATAGAAGCAAACTTTTAGAGATGTTGATCTGATCCACACCTGCTGCCTGGTACATAGCTAAGGAAAGGAGTAATGAAGATTTGTCATTGAATGCTTGGTGCTAATTAGACTTTCTATTGTCTAAGTACTAATTGGTTTCTTATCCAATCTATTAACATAAGGAGAAATACTAATTAGATGCTTTCTCTTGGGGGAGAATTTGGAAGACAACAACACATTTAATAAATAAAAGGGGCTTTCTCCAGTTTTATATATATGTATAGTATACACATTAATGTATACATGCATATATTATAATTGCATGTAAAACGTATCTATGTAAATATATAATGTTATGGATTTTAGGATATAGATAGGAGCATGGTTTGCATAGACTCATCATTTTTTAAAAATCGTAACACTGATAACAGACTAAATACATTATAATAGGAAAGGAGAAATAAATTGGTCATGATTGGAGCCAGATTCTCTATGCATCTTTCCTGCAGGCTATTCTTCCCATTCTCACTGCATTTGAGCACTTGAAAACCCAGCAGGCTTGAGTCTTTTCCTGCTGTGAGTGTGAGAGAGTTCAAGTTCCTTCAGGAGTGTGAAATCATACAGCTAGTAATTTTCTGTTAGTGGCAACAGAAGAAAGCCTTATGTTGCTAAGGATTGCTGCATGGTAACACTAAGTAGTATTTGTTCAAATAGATAATGTTTGAATGTGGTTTATGAAGATACTTTGACTTCTTTGGAAGGAAGAAACATATTTCTGAATACTTGGCTAGGCTTTTTATATATGATGGGACTAATTAATAGCAAAGTTTTCAAAAAAACTTTTTAAAAATAGGGAAGATTTTGCTTCACTCTTTATTTTTAAAGAAAGAGTTGCAAGTTATAGTACTAATACTGGGTTTAGGCATATTCTCTTTACCTACTTTCCCCAATAATATCACACCTGACCCTAGCACATTATCAGAGCCAGAAAACTGATACAAGGCAATTAATGAAACATCTTATCTAGACTTCCCCAGATTTTACAGAGACTTATTTTTGTTTATATTGTTTATGATTAAAATATTATATCAATGGATATGTAAAGCCACACCATACTATGGACACAAAATCATTCCCAAACCACCAAGAAAACCCAACTTGTAAACTATGAGTTCTCCATTGTTAATCATTTTTTTTTGCATAGTGGCAACATTGCAATTTATATGCATTTTTAGTGCACAGTTCACTTTTTAAAAATATTCAATATTATATTTATGAGACATATATTTTTATATGTTGTTAAATGTTAATAGCTCATTTCTTTCCTCTGCTATACAGACTTCCATTACATGAGTGTTCCTTGACCTATTACTCAATTAATGGATATTTATAATCGCATATTTTACAACCATAATTTCCTATAACATTCATATATGCTTACATATATTTATATCTCCTTATGTGTTTACACAAATGGTTCTTTACAGTTTCTTCCTAAGGGTACAACAATGAGTCTTAAAGCATGCTTAAGCTATCTCTATAGTATAGGCTCAAATTATGCTCGGCTTTGATTTTTGATACCTAATCCCTATGTTTCATAGCTTCAAAACCCTTGATACTGATATCTTCTTCAATTTCTCCAAAGGGAGCAAAAGTTACCATTGGAAGTCTTAATGGAGAGAGTTGGTGCCTTTTTATAACCATTAGTGCCTAGCTTGCTTACATTTATGGCCAGTTCTTATCTTTGGTTCAATTATTCAATGGGCATTTTGGTATTGTATATTAAGTATTCCGGTACTTCATAGCTTATAGGTTCTCTAAATATCTTTTTCTTGTTTGTGACTTGTCTTTTTGCCTACTCATAATATATTTTGACAAAATAGTTCTAAATGAATGTTCAAGCAAATTAGATAGCTCAGAGACCTAGTGTAAAAACCAATTAATTACTGCGTGTCTAAAAAAAGTAACAATAAAAGGACTCTTAAATAAATTCTACTATACTCAAAAATTAGTGCCTTATTCAGTCATCATCCAAAAAGTTTCCTCTTGCAGTGTATAGGAACAAATACAGAGACCCACAACCTGTATTACCATGTATTACATGGACAAAGAATTTTTGGAACACACAGCACTAAATGGAATGTCTGCATCAAATCCCTTACCTCAGAGCTCGAGGAACTCCACAGAAGATGAGGGAGAAAAAGTTAAGAGCCAGAGGGGATGGAGAACACTGAAGAATAAGACCTTCTCAATCAACTAAGCAAGGCACGTATGAGTTCAGAGACCGAAGCAGCAAGCACAGAGCCTACATGGATCTGCACCAGGTCCTCTGTGGATATATTATAGCTTTCAGGCTAGTAGTTTTATGAGATTCCTGAGTGTGTAAACAAGTGGGTCTCTGATTCCAGTGCCTTCTCTTTTTGCTTCTATGATTTTTCTTCCTCTTCCTCCTCCTTTTCCCTCTGCTTCTCTCAATTTCTCTGTTGGCCTAAAGGTAGCCACCAATAAAGAAAGCCTTAAAGTTCAACACTACAATGTCTAGATTCCACAAATTCTCTCTCTCTCTCTCTCTCTCTCTCTCTCTCTCTGTCTCTCTCTCTCTCTGTCTCTCTCTCTCTCTGTCTCTCTCTCTCTCTCTCTGACCTTAAACTGACAGGCATTAAAAAATAAATCTTAAGATACCTGGAGCACCAGAAAGCTTAAGTGTAAGAGCAGGAAGGGTCAGCTTATGCCTTTTATCATGGGCTTTGAGAATTTTTATTTTTGATCTAAAAATCATGTGTAGTTATTGATTTGCTTCCAGACAGTACTAACACTTTTGCCTTAACAACATAAAAACAAAAATCTCTGGCCAGAGTGGATCAAATACATGAAGAGACACAGGAGCACACAAATGGCACAGCTCCAAGATGTTATGTGAAATACAGCTGTGAGATGAAGTCAGGAACTGGGTAGGTGGACCTCAAGAAATGCATTAAAAAAACAGCTTTTATCTTTTGGGGGTATTGGATTCTTATATATTATTGCACCTGTTTTTACCATGTGTGTTCTACTCTGTTTGTTTACCATTCTAATGCTTAAATTGAAAATAGACTGCTTTAATAATAGAATTATTTGTTTGTTTTAATGTATGTAAAGACAACCATTTTTCTCTCATTTTAATCCAAAAGAAAGAGGGCATTTTTATTCATTTATTATCTAGAACAATGAAACAAAAACATTTCTAGGATATCTGATTTCACTTAATATTTTAAAATCAAAGTATTTCTCTTAAGAGTTTGAGTTTTTAGTTCTAGAGTTTTTGAAGATTTGATCACACGTTTGGTAACATTTAAGATAGTCTTCAATCTGACTACAGGGCAAGGTCAGTTCAGGCATCCTCTTTACTATTGCCTAGAATCTTATCAGGGGTCCTCCTTGTGAATTCTTTGGGGATCTCTCTAGTGCCAAGTTTCTTGCTAGCCCCATAATGCTCCCTCAATCAAAATATTTTTCTTTTCTCTCTATCTCTGTCCTTCCTCCATTTTGGATCTTCTATTCCCTCAAGTTCTCCTCCCCCTTTCCGTCTCCCCTTCTGTTTTCCTTCTACCCTTTACTCTCTCCCAACCCCCATGCTCCCAATTATGTCTTTATTTCCTGTCTTTAATGTGAAAAAAATGATATAGCTTTTTAAGCAAGTGTTGGAGTCGCTTACCAAATCAGATTCTGTCATTCATCACTAGTGTTTAAATTAGTTATATAAATTAATAGTATAAGGCAGAACAAAAGGAGATTTCCAGGTGGCCACTTGGAAAGAAGAAAACAAAGAAGACCAATGAACTCTCTCCTCTCTTGCTGACACTTCTCTATCATCAGTATCCTAACGTGATGTATATAGGTTTAAATAGGAGGCAAGATAACTGCATTAGGAAGCAGTCCTTGCCAAGATGTACATATACATGCCTACTGTTATCGTCTCAATTTTAGTCTGTCTTGCAAGGTGGTTTGTCAAATTGTCAGAACACTGTGGACTCTTCTAGGATACATTCTTCCTCTATGGTTAGCACCAGGCTCCAATCATTTTGTTAGAGTGGGATTCCTGGAGGAATTCCAATTTCTTGGAATACACCATCTCAGTAGTTCAGTAACCAAAAGGAAGGGCACAAGTGTCCCTTTAGAGTATCTTTTCCCTGCCAGGGTGCTTTTGGCTTTACTATTTCTTTGTGTCTTCAAATATATGACTGAGTTTTGTTACTTAACTGTTGGAACCTCATAAACCCTTGTAACGAGGTATCTTTTCATATGTTAACATTGAATACATTTTCAATATTTTTTATTTTTGAGATTATAATTTAAATACATAATTTCTCCCTTTTGTTTTCTCCCTCCAAACCTTCATATACTCTTCCCCACTCTCCTTCAAATTGATAGAAAATATAT
>NW_026068086.1:2119415-2217762 GCF_014885135.2 Alexandromys fortis
ATATATATATATATATATATATATACATATACATATATATTCTCTCTCTATATTCTCTCTCTCTATATATATTCCAGGGTGGCTATATCTGCCCCTCCATAGGCCAAAGCAGCTTTATTCACTAAC
The DNA here is from genome assembly GCF_014885135.2 of Alexandromys fortis. Classification (NCBI taxonomy): domain Eukaryota; kingdom Metazoa; phylum Chordata; class Mammalia; order Rodentia; family Cricetidae; genus Alexandromys; species Alexandromys fortis. The sequence continues at coordinate 2,119,542 of NW_026068086.1, forward strand.
CAATAAAAGCAACAAATAAACAGAAGGACATCCTATATTGTCTCCCCTTTTCTGTCTAAATAAAAAAGAAGGTTTTAACTTTAACATAGTAAAATTACGTATAACAAAGCAGGTATCAAGCAAGAATTACATTTACAATATTTAGTATATTTGTATCTGCCAAAATTAAAGAAAACATTCTATCATCTATTTTATTTTGTGAGTCTAAAATTTGGTATCTAATTTATTTTTTATTATAACTAAGGAACACTATAATTATAAATATCTAGTCATCAACTCCATCAAAGACCCCAGGAAAATATAATATTACCTAAGCTTTGTTGTCTGAGTTTTCTGTTCTGCCCAGCTCCCGCAATTGTTAAGTCTCAAAGAAATCACACACAGGTCTACATTAGTTATAAATTGATTGGCCTAGTATCTCAGGCTTCTTATTAACTCTTACAATGTATATTAGTTATTTTTAATTTTTTTTAATTTTTTAAATTTTTTATTGAAAAAAAAATTTCCGCCTCCTCCCAGCCTCCCATTTCCCTCTCCCTTCCCCCACTTCTGTTCCCCTCCCCCGAGTCCTCTCCCCCTCCTTCACCAGATCAGAGAACAGTCAGGGTTCCCTGCCCTGTGGGAAATCCAAGGTCCTCCCCACTCCATCCAGGTCTAGGAAGGTGAGCATCCAAACTGGCTAAGCTCCCACATAGCCAGTACATGCAGTAGGATCAAAACCCAGTGCCAAAAGCTTCATGGGAAAATAGGAAGAAAATAAAAAATAAGAAGAAAATTGGCAGACCACTGATGAGCAAGCCTGGTGCTCCCAATAGCTTCTTCCCCACAGACATGAACTTTCTCCACTCTTGAAAAGACCCACATTTTCAAAATAGCTTTTGGCTATGAGAAATTATGTGCTGGAATAAGTGTTATGAGTTCAAACTATGACCTGAATTTACTGTTTTAATGAAATGTTGTAATATTAACCATAGACCACTAGGTAAAATATGTTTCAAATAAAAATATTTCTCCTTAACCTCTACTATTAAAAAAAAAAAACAGTGCCATTGTCCTTGGCTTCTCAGTCAGCACTCATTGTCAGCCACATTCAGCGAGTCCTGTTTGATCACATTCTCCATTAGTCCCAGTTCAGCTGGCCTTGGTTAGCTCCCATTAGCTCCCATTAGCTCCCATTAGCTTCTATTGTCTCAGTGGGTGGACAAACCCCTCGCGGTCCTGACTTTCCATTATCTCCGTCCTTCTCCTCCTCATTTGGACCTTGGGAGCTCAGTCCATGCTCCAATGTATGTCTCTGTCTCTATCTCCATCCATCACCAGATGAAGGTTCTATGGTGATATGCAAGATATTCATCAGTGTGGCTATAGGATAAGGTTAGTACAGGCCCCCTCTCCTCTGCTGCCCACTGAACTAGTTGGGGAAATCCCCTTGGCCACCTGGGAACTCCTCTAGAGTCAAGCCTCTTGCCAATCCTAAAATGGCTCCCTTGGTTAGGATAACTTCATGCCTGCTCCCATATCCACCCTTCCTCCATCTCAATTATCCCATTCCCCCAAGCTCTCCCAAATCCTCCTCTTCTCCCTTCTCTCTTCCCCATCTCCCCTTCCCCCAATCCACCCCCCCCTGCTTCCAACTTTTTCCCGATGATCTTGTCCATTTCCAATATCCAGGAGGATAAATATATGTTTTTCTTTGGGTTCACCTTCTTATTTAGCTTCTCTAGGACCACGAACTATAGGCTCAATGTCCTTTGTTTATAGCTAGAATCTGCTTATGAGTGAGTACATACCATATTCTTCTCTTTGGGTCTGGGTTAACTCACTCAGGATAGTGTTTTCTATTTCCATCCATTTGCATAGCTCATTTTTCTTATCTGTGTTAGCTACATGGCTCAGTACCTTTTTCAGCGAGGCAGTCACATCTTGCTTCTTCTGTGGCTGGACCAGGAACGCAGAGGAATGGGCTTTCCTCTTCTCAGAATTCTGTTCTCATTGTCCTGCCCCTACTTCCTCTCTGGTTGTCCCGCCTATACTTCCTGCCTGGCTACTGGTCAATCAGCATTTATTTAAAATATAATTGACAGAATATAGACATTTGTCCCACACCACTAAGCAAACAGGAAGTGCACTGTAAGCAGCTTCCAAAACTTTACAACTGAGAGACATCTTACTGCCTGGACATCACCCAAAGTTCTTTTGTAATGTATGGCATCCATCTTCAGTCTACAGGTCTCATAGTATCTGGAAGACTTTTCCATAGGGCAGGAAATTTGACAATTTGATCTGCCTTGTAATGACAAAGTTCATCAGTTTTTTTCTTCCGTGTTCTGTAGAATGTCTGACAGTTTCTTCTGTGAAGCAGGAACTCTGAAGTACCATCTTGTCTTTTGCACAGTTCTGCAATCACTTTTCTGTGGGTCCTGCATGTCCAGTTCATGCAGCATACCATCCAGCAGTCCAGGTAAAAGCAGTTCCTTACCCAAATGACCGTAAACTCCATAAGGAGCCTCTTCGATGTCCATCATCCTCTTGAAGTAATTGGTGTTGCCAAAAGCAGACCTGTCTCACTGTCAAGAAAAGTCTAGCTTCTTAAAACATTTTAAATGACATTTTCTGTAGTCACATGTGACTGCACCCCAACAACTCGGTGATCTGGACAGATGGATCTTCAGTTCCCTTTAACCAGTGAGTCTAGCCAATGAGTGAACAATGAATTCAGTAATTTCTTATTTTCCTCTGTTTTTTTGTTCTGAAATGAAAGTAGGTAGTGATAGCAGAAACCCCTTAACACTGCATATGATTGCATGTGTGTTTACATTTAGAATGCATTTTTAGAAACATACATACAAACACCCACATCAATTTCATTTTTTCACTACTTTTAATCACACTCTCTTGATTATCTCTGGGAAAAGTATGTGATTTTTCATAATCCCTCTAAGGAAAAGGGTAAGGCCTGTTTTCCTTTCCATTCTTTCTGCTTTCCTTTTTAAATATTTATTTGCTTTTGATGTAACTCCTTCATTTTACCTGTATTTAGTGCCAGGACCATTTTAGAAGATTACTATGGAAACTGAATTTATAATATTCTTTTAAGTCAAATTATAAACATTAGCATATACATGCAATATGGTGAAGGGAGCCTTTGATTAGGAATTATTTAAGCATCCAAAGTACAGGTAATATAAGAAATAAACATAATATAGTAATTTTTATTTCTATGTGATATGTCTAGAAAAGTAAAATTGATTTACTAAAAAAATAGAAAATATATCCTTAAATTGACACATACATCATAAGACAGAATTATGTTGCAAGAAATGATTCAAAATATATTTGCACAAATCGAAAACTACAAAGTGATGTTTAAATTTAGTCTACAGGTAAGAAAAAACAGATTTCTAAAATGTCAAATATATTGCAAGTAAATTTAAACTTTCTGTAGCCCCTAGCTTTTGACAATTAGAACATCTTAAGCTACTTGTTGGAGACTGTGTGGGTCCGACATGGACTCCCTAACTCGACTGGAATGGAGTCGCGAGGAATAAAACCGACACAGCTTACAAGGTCATGCTTCAAGGGCAAGATCTCTCTCCAAATATCTCTGGTTTATTATCCAAACACCTTATATATCATCAATTGAGCCGGAAAACATATTAGGCTGTCTCCTAGGCAACCAGGTAAATGGGCTTTTAGTCACATCCACATCTAGCAGTCAGGTAGGCCATGAATTAGCATCTCTATAAGATATCCTCCAAATTACAAAGGAAGGAAGCACCAAACATCCTGACCAGTTTCAGACAACACCTCTCCTCAGGAGATCTACATTTCTAACAAGTACATCCTTGCTATTGTTAAACAGAGACAGCTTGTCTGCAGAGTTATGTGATCAGCTCAGACCAGGCTAATGGCTCTTGTGCCATACAGAAATATGGGCCTACAGCTACTTTGAAGTGTTTTCATTTTCAGCTCTCTACCAAAAAGACCAAAAATTCTGTAGAAACCTTCAAAATCTATTACTTTATTCTTATAATTCATGAATCATTGCTTTAATAAAGTAAATAAATTCAGCGAACAAATCCTATTGAACCGATAATTTGCTGAATTAGTCATTTGATGAAAATTTGTTTACTTGAAGTGGTCCATTTATGATGGAAACCCACATGCTCTTTTTCTAAAGGTCACCATGAAAATTACTAATTTTTATGTCAATTGCTGTAAATTACTATTTGGTAACTCTGTGCTTGAAAAAGTAAAATGAAAGTGTATTCTAAATAAATATATTTTGAAACATTTTATTAAACACTATAGCCTCCAAAGCATATGTGGTATATAAAGGAATTGTAAACATCCCTAAGGCTAATTATGACAATGTAACTCTGCCAGTGGACTGTTTTCCCATGTATCCTACGCTCTTCCATGTTCATGGGAAATATATAAATGTGACTTATTTTTAGAGCCAAAGTCCACAGCCCCAAGCACAGCATTTCAGTGTAATTATAATTGGCTTCTGAATTATAGAAAGCACTAAGCTACAATTTGGCCCAATTCTTAGTAGACAGATTAATTATACCCAAGGGACTAATTACTTTTCTCATTTTGATGTTTTAAAATTGTAGTGTGTATTCTGTGCCTTGGGATAATTAGGCATTTGTTTAGCTTTGAGTATTAACTCAAATGACTTACAGTAGATGACTATACACTTGGAAAAATGGTTTAAGGGCAAAAAGGTAAAACATTAAACATTTCAGTTCTTTTAAATTTTAAGCACAATATTAAATTAGCTAAAAATATAGGGTTTAATAATATAACTTATTTATACTTTAAAGAAATGTAGAAATGTTCATTTTAAATACTGATACTGATCTAAATGTAAATGAGCCAATTATACAGTTTCATTTCAATTAACGCCATTAAGAATGATCAAAATACTCTTCTGCATGGGGTAATGGGCAACTAAGCTAAAACTGTGAACTTATTTAATTATATTTCTCCTACAATTTACTTCCACGAGGGGTACAATAGTTGATAAGATATAGTCTTTTGTTTGATTTAATCTTTTGAATCTTGCTTGCTTCCTTTAAAATTGCACATGTGAAATTTCTCACTTTGTCTTCTTTTGAAAGTTGTGCTGTCTTGACAAGATGCTAAGCCTGTATTTATATTCTAAGTATAATAATAATGTAGTGACATTATTTAACAGCTTATCCTTGGAGAGCTCAGAGCCTGCAGATAATATGTTACCTCGCACATCATAGCAATTCTTGGGATTCTGATGTGTTCTTTTCTTGCCCTTTTGTTTGAACCAAACAATTCCTAAAGAGAGCTGAAAATGAAAACACTTCAGAGCAGAAGCATTGTGAAGAGCACAGTTGGTTTTTACAACTTTAAAAGTAGATATTTGAAATGTTAAGGTTTTATCAAGGTTTCACAGATAACAAATTCAACATGACATTTTAATTCATTAAATCCAACCTCTTCCAGAAAGTAGGGTGATGGTTTATTTTATTCTGTATACAATATTACACTGTGTACTCTAATTCTTCTCTGTCAATATCGGGTATTATCTGAAATAAAACAGGTCTGTTTCTCTTACGCATCTTTCTAACACTGAATTGGAATCTACATTTCACTTTTGGCTCCCCTTACTTACCATAAAATAACACAAAACAACTAAATCATAATAACGATATTCTCAGGCAAACACTTATGCAGAATCAAGACAGTTTACTGACTATGGCAAATATCAGGTCTAACCCGTAGAGAGCATGGATTTGCCACCTCTGGATTTTGTCTAGCTTATGGATAGACAGATAACAATTATTTTGAAAAATGAGAGAGATTTTGAAGTGGAAATGTTGAGTGAAAAGGGTATATTGTTTAGAGGAGAGCCTGAAGGTGAACAAAGGCTACAAATCTACTTAGGAAAAAGAGACAAGGACGAAATAACGATAAAAAGAAAATAGAAAAAAGGCTTTGAATTGTTCAGAATTAGCTTGAAAGACTGGGTGACTCACCGGATGCGGAGCAGAAAAAGATGGAAGATGACTAATATTTTGAGTCTCATTGAGCATTATAATAATATCAATAGAATAGCTTACTTAATCAAGATTTACGAAACTGTGACATAAGCAAGGTAAACATAGACCTCCCAGTTTAAATGTTCAAATTCTGCTCAGTTCAAGTAGGATGCAAATGCAAACACTTGGCATTCCGTTAGCTGTTTTTGATTTGCCTTCCCATCCCAAGTTTTCAGTCTCAACCCTTGACAATGCAGCCCCCACTTACTTTCATACACATTTTCCTTTTATGTTTTAGGGCAAGTTTGTGCCTGTATTCCAGTCTTAAATTCTTATTATTTGACCTTTCTGTGCTCCATTCAGTCCACATGTTGAATATTGCATTGAGGAGCCGTTTTGCAAATCACTCACAATTTTAGCAAGCTTAGAATTGAGCCATGATTTTTTGTAGACCAGATTGGCCTGTAACTCACTGAGATTCACCTGCCTCTGCCTCCTAAATTCTGGGATTAAAGGTGTGCACCACAACCAGCCAGTTTTGTTTATATTCTTATTTTACTCATCTGTTTGGGAATAAAATTGAACATGTCTAAATACATAAATCACAGGTGGGTAGAGCAATGGGTTTTGCTGTGTCATTAAGGCTTTGACCATGTGCAACTTTTACAGTTTTCTTCTGATTCTTTCCAGTCAATACTCACACTCAGATGAAATTGCCATTTTAATTTTTATACATTGAACTGCTATTGTACTGTTAAAAGCTATACATATGACCAACAAGCCAGTTGCCTATTCACCATAACTGACACGTGTACTAACATGCTAATATATCTATCTCCCAGCAAATTAGATCAGATCGAAGCAAATACTTCAGCTCTATCACAAGATGAGTCTAACCAGCGCTTCACTGAAGATCCTTTGTGTATCTTTGTCCTAAAAGGTACAGAAAGTCATTTAACATTTTGACAACAATTTGCCTTTATGCCTACAAAACAATGATTTCTTCATAAGTGATCATCTATGCAAGTTTCTCAATTGTATATTCCCCTGAATGGTGGCTTCACTTCCATAAAACAAATAATCCAAATAAAACTAAATTAAACACCCCCTGACCTCTCTAGATCCACGCATTCTGGTTAACCTCAAATGAGAAAGCTCACATCTGATTGCTTAAAAGACACAGTATCATGTCCGTCATGATTAATGCTGAACTTTGAGCTCTTCAAGAGTAGGACTTTGCAGATGTAAAGAAAAGTCATTATCCTAGCAAGGGTGAGTGAATAGGATCTTCAGGAAGAGAGAAGGCTGCTCCTACACATTGAAGGAAGAAAATAATATGTTAAATCCATAAGTGATCCAGTGATTTGTGGAGGTGATAAAAAGTACAGATGTGAAGGACACATTGTCAACAAAACATCATCAATAGGAGCTCAGATCCCTTAAGAATCCAGGAAGTCCTTTCAGAGCAGATGAATATGCAGCTACAGGAAGGAGATAGAGCATGCAGCACACAGAGAAAGGATGATAATTAGCTGTGTCTTTGAAAACAGCTGAGGCTCTGGGTGCAGTGGGATGTCTGTTTGCATTTTAGGTTCATTTACACTCATGATAATTGACCATTCAGAATCTTATTGGAGTTATTGCCAGAGTTTATGTAAAGAGGCAAAACTCAAAACTCCACAACTGGGCAGCAGTTGATACTGTGTTTTGCAAGTTCACATCTGGGACTGCTATTGGCTAATGGTCTTCTATTTACATCCTCTGCAATAATGCCCTGAGCTCGAGGGAACTACTGTGAGTTCAAGATTCTTTTCTGGACACAGTCTTTATCCTTCCTTGGAAATATAAAGGATAAATCTCATTGTCCAATGTGAGACAAATTCCAACTTTCTCTACTCCCAGTTTCTGATCAGCCACTGGAGATTCATATAAATTTTATACTTTTCTATCTCTGCCTAATATAACTTATTTTTCAAATTCCCACATGTGTTTGTTCAGTAAGCCCTCCTTTTCTGAAATGAAAATTTTATAATAAAGAATTTGCAAATAAAAAAAAAATCACATAGCAAATTTCGCCAGTTTCAGAGTCTATGCATCTCAGTGAAGTTTTATACAGTAAAACAACCATGTGGAGCTATGGGGTTTCACAATAAATTTCACACTTTCATCATCACATATCTTTATGTACTTATTCACAACACACACACACACACACAGAAAGAAAGAAAAGGGAAAATAAAGCAAACAAAGCAGAAGATTATATATTATGACGAAGTGGGCTTCATCCCAGAAAGACCTAGATGATCCAGCAGATCTAAACCAGTACATGTAAAACACAATAAAAATAAATTAAGAACAAAAGCTAGAGTAATTATTTCAGCTAATGCTGAAAAGGCATTTGGTAAGTTTAACATGTATTCATGATAAATGTTCTAGAGACTTTATAGACAGTTGTATATAGTAAATACTATATACAATAAACCTAGCCCCTGCCCACAATGAAGTAGTTCAATGGTAGGGTACTTGCTAACCATGCAGAAAGTCCTGGGTTTCAATATAAGTATTTTGACAAAAAAATAAAGTCAATGAAAAAAATAAATGCTTTGAAATTCAATCTTCACCTAAAGCTTGCTTATCTGAAAATTTAACCAGAATGTTTGAACCTAAACATCATGAATAACTTTCCTATATTTTGCAATAAATTCTTATTAAAAATCCGTAGTGTATTAGTCATCTTATCTACTGCTGTGAAGAGACACCGTGACCACACAACTCTTATTATGGAATCCATTTAATTGGGGCTGGATTTTAGTTAAGATTTAGTCAGCTAGCATCAAGGTGGCATGCTGGCAGACAAAGTGCTGGAGAGGTAGCTGAGAGTTCAACATCTGGATCAGCATGCAGAAGGGATGGAGAGAGAGACACTGGGCCTGCCTTCAACTTCTGAAACCCCCAACCCCTCCCCCCTCCCGTGACACATTTCCTCCAACAAGGCCACAGCTACTTTCACAGGGCCATATATCCTAATAGGACTATTCACTAAAGCTTCATGGGCCACTTTGATTCAAACCACCACAACTAGCGTTTCTCAGTTTTCACCCTTTTCATTTTTAGCTGGACGTCTGCTTTGAACCAGGCCAAGGAAGAGGCTAAAGTCATCCTTGTCATGAATTTGTCAGGTTTCAACATGTAAGTTGTCTGTAGTCCACTGGGAGTGATTGAACGGGTTAGCTTTAACTTTCAACCTTGTATAGGCTATAGTGACCTCAGAGGGGAGTATCAGGTTCAGGCTGTCCTTTGTCATATATAAGGAATTATTTGATTACTTTTATTAATATGGAAAGAGCCATCTCACTGTAGCAGTATCATTCCTTGGGCTTTATGTCTTAGGTTGTGTAAAGAGGAACAAGATAGCTGAGCATAGACAAACAAGCAAGAATGCATGCACACATTTATTTACCTTTGCTCATGAAAGAAGGTATGGGATATGGATATCTGTTTCAAGTTGCTGCCTTGATTTCCCTGTAATAGTGGAGTATTACCTACAATTATAAGCCAAATGACCCTCCTTTCCCTAAAGAAAAAAATCCCATTATTGTATGAATATATATAGTGTAAAAGGAAATATTGCTCTGAATGGTGAAGAGACACTTTTATTTTAATAAATTCCATATTGTCTTTGCTTTTAATTATGGTCAATGCTGTGTGTGTATGTGTGTGTGTCTGTGTATGTGGTGTACATATGTGTAGTGTGTATGTATATGTGTGTGTGTCTGTGTCTGTGTTGCAATGCTTTCTAAGAAGTCATTTTTTAACCTAAGTTAGGAAAGTCTTTCCTCTATAGTTTTCTTATGAAAATATTATAAATATTTGTCCTCTCAGAACCATGATCTGAAGTTCATTATTTCTAATTTATGCATACAGTTGTGGGAATCCACTCATTGAAACAGCATTCTTCCCTTTATAAAGTTACAAAGGGTTTTTGTGGGAAATCGATTTCTTTTCATATGTGGATTCCAATTGTAGACTTAGTTCTATTAATCTGTGTCCTCACATTTTTATGTCACAATATTTGGATTACTATAGCTCTTTAGTGAGCTAGCTCCCACTCCTTTTCTCTTTAATAATGATTATTTCAAAAATTCCATGGGTTTGTAGTTCTGTATGAATAACATATAAATTGAAAGAAGTAGAACAGACTCACCAATTAAAAGAAAAGTTGGGCTGAGATTTTGGTTGATATATTAAATATTAATTATTTTAATTATATATGACAGCTTAAAATAGTAAGTCCTCCTATTAGAAAAGTACATTACCTTATTACTTAGATATTTCTATTATTTGGGCTTTTCGCTTATTTTTTATTACTTATTTTCATCTTCTATTAATTTTTCTTTCCTTTTTAAGACAGAGTTTCTCTGTAACTTTGTAGCCTATCCTGAAATTAGCTCTTCTAGACCAGGCTAGCCTTGAACTCATGGAGATCTCCCTGCCTTGGCCTCTAGAGTGCTGGGATTTAAGATGTGTGCCACCACCACCTGGTATTATTAATTTTTCTTTAAAATATTTCTTCTAACATTATATTAATCTAAAGTATGAAAAGTGTTTCCTAATGTTAGATACTATAAGAATACTTGTGTTGCATTTGGCTTTGTATTTATCTTTTAGTTGTAGCCTTTGTTTCAATTTTAGATTAATTATTCAGTATTTATTGCTTATAATTGTCTATGTAGATAATTGTGTGATCTGCAAACAGAATTTTGCTTAATTACTTTTTGTTTTCATATTTTTTCATTGCTAGGTTGCTTTATTGCTTTTAGAATTTTCTTTATAGTCTCGGCAAGGAATGGTAAAATGGGATTGCTTTAGCTTCCTCTTCAATTTAGATGTAAAATATTCAATATTTCACTCTTAAATGTGATGGGAAATTCATACATAAGATTTATTGATCTGAGTGTTGTGGTGTGGTGCAAATTTGTACACTAGCTAGCAATCAAGAAGTTGAAGCAGAGGGTTCATGGAGTTCAAAACCAAACTGGGTAAATAAGTAAAACTCTTCAAAAACAATAAAAGGATTTGCAGCTTTTCCTTAAAAATTCTCTATCCTTCTAGATCTACTTTGTTGATAGCTTACATTATGAAAAATATTGATTTCTTATAAAATACATTTTCATAAATAATCACTTGATTTTTTTCTAAATTATTCCAACAACTCCTTATTATATTTATCCATGCTTTATATGTTCTCAAATGTTGACTTTTTCAAAAGAAATATATTGTTGCTCTTATTACGCATGAACTAGCATTTTGGAGCCTATTCCCTGTGGAGGGATGCTTTGCTAGGGCCTCCATGTGGGGGGAGGGGCTTGGTCCAGCCTCAACACCCTATGCCAGACTTTGTGGACTTTGTGGTCTCACCCATTCTGAGAAGTGGATAAGGGGTTGGGTGGAGGAAGGGGGGCAGGGCAGGAGAAGGAGAGGGAGGGAGAAGTGTGGCTGGTATGTAAAATGAAAAAAAAATTAAAATAAAAAATTAAAATAAACAAAGAGTTTGAAGAATGCCCAAATCAATGTAATAAAGAACTAATCTAGGTAACAATGAGTTTCATTCTGAGAACACTTCCAGATTACTTTCCATGATCATGTCCAAGTACTATCCTCATACAGGCAGCAAATTTCACACCATCCAATCAATTGCCTACTCATAACCATTTCCTCTCTTCCACCTCACACCACTCAATGTATCAGAAAACATGTATTCAATGTTAAGTACAATAATACTAATTATTTATGCTGTCTTATAAACATTTAAGGGTCAATGTGGGAAGGTTTACATTTTATTCGTACTTTAAAGGTTTTATTATTTTAATATATACAATGAATGGCAATATATGTGTCAAGAGAATAAAACCCATACACATTTATTCCAGGCAGAAAAATGTAGCCATACACAAATTAGGAGTTTCACAAAAAGTGAAAATAAAGTAATAGCTTTTCAGCACCTCAGATATAGTAATAAATATCCAAGGCAGATCAGATATGATAAAGGTAATGTGTTTAACCCACTAGGAGTGTGTAATGACAATGAAACAAGGAACTCTAACAATACACACACACACACACACACACACACACACACTTGTATGCAAATTGCCTGTCAAAGCCCATTGAAAGGAGACCATGATTTGGTTGAGATGCTGGAAAACAGTTGCTCTCTTCTCTTAGGAGATAATTTTTTAAACAAAAATTGTCTATGCCTTTGTGCTTTGAATCCCTTGGGTTTTATTTATCAGACCCTTTTCCTGTCAAGTGCATATTTTGGCATATACACTCAAACTTCAAGTAGGAGCTATTAGCTATCCTTTTCTCCTGGCTTATATTTTTAATTTTTAAATTCCTTAATTTACTATTGGAAGCTATATGTTATGAAACACTTACGTAAGTTCAAGGAAAACGTGTGGGAGCTGCTTCTCTATTTCCATTTTGTGGTTTCTGGCACCTAAACTTGGGTCATCAGTTTTGGCAGCAGAGGCCTTTACTTTTTATTTTACTTTACAGTGTTTATTTTTTTTTCTGTTGTTACTTATTTTTTTTTATTTATTTATTAAAGATTTCTGCCTCCTCCCCGCCACCGCCTCCCATTTCCCTCCCCCTCCCCCAATCAAGTCCCCCTCCCTCCTTAGCCCGAGGAGCAATCAGGGTTCCCTGTCCTGTGGTAAGTGCAAGGGCCACCCACCTCCATCCAGGTCTAGTAAGGTGAACATCCAAACTGCCTAGGCTCCCACAAAGCCAGTGTTTACCATTTTGCAGTTGAAAAGGAGCAGATAAGAAATGTTAACCCAAGTGACACACAGCCATAACCTTGAGATGATAACAGTGGCCCTCTACCATAAGGAATACAGGGTTCTCTGGCATCTCTATCTAGCTTTGCCCACATGTGGGGAAAGAGGAATTCTCAGTCTGTCTGAGACTTGTCCATAGCATTCTTGGAGCTCCTAGAAAAGATGGCACAAAACCCAGAGCACAGTCACAGGTAGATTAGGCTGTTAGCCTCAGCCAAGGGACTAAGAAATAATCTGAAATTGTTCTCAGAGGGGATAGGCACTTCTGGTGTCAGGTCTCTTGGAATGGGCAGTTTTCTGTCTCAAACAGGTATTTCCTGTAAAGATACTGATTCCAGGATCCACACTGCATCAGGATAGATCACTACTGATTTGTTTAGTCAGTTTGCAAGAAAACCTGCATTTTATGTCTATAGTACTATCATGATAACTAAACCGACAGCTTTAATAGACTGTAATTCTAGAAGGTAGAAGACTATATTCTTTCTGTTTCCTTAAATACATGTATAATAGATCAAGGATTGTTTAAAAACTAATATACTTGACTTTATATCTGTAGATTCGATAGGACTAAATTTATACAATTATCTTTTTCTGATTTTGTAATAGCACCTTAAATAAAATAATCTGCTAGAAATCATTTGGGATTGGGAAGAGTAATTAATTTCAGTTTCTCTGCAGGGGATGTGAAATAAAGTGAAAATAAGATTGCTAGATATTATGAGGCAGGGACATATTAACTAATAAAATAGACATTTCTAGCTTGTGTTTGCAGTATGATATTGAGATGTTGAACTTCTTGAAGTGAGAACACTGGTCACAAATCAATAAAACCAATTATACCTTGCTTTTAGCTTCCACAGTGCTGAGACTGGCCCATCACATAATTGGGTTGATCAGCTAAAAAATTGTTAAAGTAGAGGTGTTATTTTGATATACTTTATGGTAACTAATTTTGCATCTTAATAAGATATTTATTATTTACAGGAGTTTATTAAACTGTAAAGTATTTCCAAAGTGTTCTTATTTTATGAGTGGAAGGCATAATAAAAGAGACAAACCTGTGGTTTTTGGAAGGAATTTATAAAAACGCTTCATTCAGTCATTCCTGTGGAATTATGTTTTGCTCTTTTCTGTACTATGCACAGAATTTTGGAATTATTGTGGGTGTAGCAGGTGAGATGTCTGGGCATGGTTCTCACTATACTACACTAGAAACTTTAAGGAAGCAGCAGATGCCTTTTTTGCAGAATAAATGGCAGGATTTTCTTTGCTTTGCCATTGTTGGTATTCTGCTACTAAAAGCTGTTTGGAAGAAAAATATTACCTTTCCCACAATTTTCTCAAAGATCTCTATGTGGCTGTGGAGTACATCATTTAATAAGAGAAGCCTTTATTGGTATCATGAGAGTTAGAGGGTGACCATGATATAAGTTCACTTCTCCAGGGCTGATGGGAAAAAAGAAAATTTTCACAAATGACTTTAATCTCCATACTGAAGTACCTTTCTAAACTCTCAGGTTTATCAGGTTTGGTAACCATAAAAATTAATCATCCATAATAGACAGAAAATTGATGAGATAGGTAGTCTTATTAACAGGAAGGATAAGTGCTATCCAGTAAAATTTATGTCATTTACCTCCACCATCTAGGTCAGAGTTTTTATTTATTTAAGAGATGACATTCCAAGCCATTAAGCTTATTTAGCTATTCTCTCTCTCTCTCTCTCTCTCTCTCTCTCTCTCTCTCTCTCTCTCTCTCTCTCTCTCTCTCTCTCTCTCTCTCTCCTGTATATAGAGGTCATAGAACTCTGAGTGTTATCCCTAACCTACTATTGTGTTTGAGACATAGTCTCACAACTTCTTTTCCATGCTAACCATCCACCCAGTTTCCAGGCCTTCTCTCTTCTGTCTCCCACCTCTCCATTGGAATGCTCAGATCAGAAAGGCACTCTACCATGCCTGACAATGGCTGGTTTCTGCTTAGGTGGCAAGTACTTTGCTATGAAACCACACTCTCTGGTTAGTGTTAAGCTCTTTATCTCTCTCTCTCTCTCTCTCTCTCTCTCTCTCTCTCTCTCTCTCTCTATCTAAAAGAAATCTAGACGTAAGTTATGAATTCATAAAAACAGTTCTACAAGGGAATACAACTTGTCTAATGTGTGTGTGGGGTACAAATATTTATTTGAAGGCCTTATTAGTATTGAGAATTATAGACTGAGAAATAAAATTCTTAAAATCTCTGACTTTTAGCATTAAATGTCTAAAACATAACCAATTTTCCTCACTTTGGAACTTAGGATTTGTAGTATTGGGTTTTAAAAAACATTTTAATTCTTGCACAGAGTTCTTGAAAGTGTTTTGTGATTGGTGATAAGTGGGTTATATAAAAGATAAACAGGATTTTTTTTTTTTGAGAAAAGAAGAAAACCAAATAAAGAGACTTCACATATACTTGAAAGAGATCATTTGGGCAGCAATTGTCTTCCAGACTTTCATTAGCAATCTGGTACTGTAATCAACATTAAGAAATAACTTTTAAGTTGGCAATGACCCATTACTTTATTTTGAAATAGAGTATTTTTATTCACTTATTCTTTATTTTTTTATGACGCATAGGTTGCTTTGAACTTCCCATATAGCCTAAGATGGCATTGTACTTGTTATCTCCTTACCTCCAAAGAGTTGAAATTACATATGTTCATGACCCCATTCAGTTTATGTGGTTCTGGGAATGGAACCCAGGATTTCATTAATACTGGTGAAACCTTCCACAAACTGAGGTATTTATCTCCCCAGCTTCTCAAGGTGGACTTTTCAATGATGATGTTAATCTTGAGCCTCAGTAGGATGAAGTTCAGAAGGTGACTTTCAAGGATGTAACAGAGAGATTCACTGGCCCAAATGCAGGTTTTTAATCTTGGACGACTTACAAGATAAATGCTATGATATTCACAACTTGATATTCACAAGTTGTCATTAGGATTTAATCTTTGGAAGTAATTCAGGAAATTCCAATGATTAGTGCTCACCTTGCTGCTCATATACTAGTTTAGCTGTAGACATGCGAACTTCAAGCATCTCCCCAACTTATAACTGAAGATGACATTGCTATAAAGAGAAGGGAGAAGAAATTCATTTAGGGCATGTTGGTACCTGTGGCTTAAAGAGATGTGCTACCTCATTGGGCTTGGGGGGTAAAAGGGAAAATGTGGAGTAAAGGGAGTGTGAAGTGTTTCATTCTTAATTGACACAGTGGAATGACATACATTCTAGGGACAGGTGACGTGGAGATGTTAAAAAGTATGAAAACAGTTCAATGATTAAAAAACTGCCCAGTAGGCATTTGGAAACTTCTGGAAGAATCCAGAAGAGAGGTTTAACAAAAATCTGAAAATCACTTCTATGTCTTGCCCTCTGCCAATGGATGATTATATTTGTTCAAGACATGATTTAGAATTGTGTCGATTGCGTTTGGTGGGTTACTCAGTCTAGGGGTTTGTAACCCACCCTGCAATCAGTTATTCCAGGGTCTCGGAGGGGCGCTACCTGGAAGGGAATGAGCTAGGACAGAAGAATGAGGCCAAGCAGATTTGTCAAAGCCCCCTTTATTAGGATCATGGTTGCTGCTTATATAGCCCCTGAAGGGTAGGGAAACTGGACTCTTGCCGCGTGTTCCAGGTCAAGTAGGCCAGGTTCGTCAAGTAGGCCAGGAGGTAGGCCAAGAAGTCACAAGTTGCCACACCTAGTTCCCTGGATAGCTGGAATGTGAGGCGGGTTCCGCTAACAGATAGCTCTCCATCAACAGCTTAATTGGGTGTGGGACAGGTTTTGTCAATAGAACGATTCTTAACATAATTATGGGTGTGGGGTTCTCTGCAGACTCCCCAGGGTGATGGTTCCTGTAATGATTTTTAGGGGGGAAATGGCTCGTGACAGAATTGTTTTAGAATTATCAAAAAAAAAATCCTGTAGAGTCATAGTAACAAAATCAATATGGTACCAGCCTAAAAAAATTAATTACCAAACTGATGGAATCAGATGTAGAGATTCACAAGCACTAGGACAAACTCCCAAGTTTTTAGTCAAAGAGAGGGAGGAGGGAATTACATGATAAAGTTGGGTGGGGAGTTAAGATCATGACAGAGAAAATCCACAGAGACAGTGGACCTGAGCTGAACTAATGAGAATTCACTTACTCTATACCAACTGTTATGAGCCGGAACATTATACAGTAATTACTCAGCCATTTTTTCACAAAGTTACTCATCAGAGCAGAGGGCTTTGGCTGATGTTTAAACCAAGATACAGAACATATTGGAATTATTTCCTGGTGAATGAAATAGCTGTTTTTTGCTGTAACTGACTCCCCTTCTGTTACAAATTTGTCTCCTGATGTTCAGCACTATTTGAGCTATGTGTGAAGACCATGACACAGGCAAGAAAACTGTTTCCAACTACTCGGTTTTTGCTTCTCTCTTTTATGTAAACATAGAGATATGCCTTCCTGCAATTACCTTTATTGACAGGCACTTGGTCAGCATTTAGGGTCCAGGCAAAAGCATTTTGTTTAAGACATTCCCAGATTACCAAGGTCATAGAATTACTACATTCTAAAAGCTGTTCATTCATAGCTATTCACATAGATAAAAAAAGTAAGCATGCCTTTGTATTTACCTCACTTATGCATAAGAAAAGTGATGACCTAAAGCCAACTTTGCATTAAAAGGTTCCTAAGGCCTCGCCTCACTTTCACCTCAGTTTACTGATGACTTTAGTTCAGGAGATTTACTGCTTGTGTTTTACTCTCAGGAAAAGTAACTAACCATCTACCCACCGCCCATAGAAAGACAAACCTCCACTGATGCCTTTGATAATCATCAAGCTTCAATGATTGCTAACATTGAAGCTCCCTAACATTTGACAAAAATGCTAATGGACCATGAGTCATAAACTTCCCTTGTCTGTTTACATAGGTTGTCTGCTTACCTATGCCTGCAAGGTTTTGTGGGTCTTTATAGCTGAGTAAGAACAAAGAGAGTCAACAGAAGTGGGAACAGAAGCAAAAGTGTCCCAGTAACTAGCAGAGATAGGAAAATGAAAAGGAAGAAAAATATTAGCGTAGAGAATTGGAATTGAAATTGGGATTGAGACAGAGGATTAGAACTATGAAATTACAGACAGAACAGGAGTTAGAATAGAGTACAAGAAAGAGAGAACAATAAAAAGACATAGAAAGAACTTGTTATGAGTAGACATATTAATCTTCAGATTTTAGTTCCTTTCGCTTATCGTGACATCTTTATTTTGAACCCTGAAAGGAAGTTTTAGAAGCTAGACCTTTAAGGCTTCTGATAACCAACAGCTGCGGAGCCTGCATGGGACCTAACTGGGCCCTCTGTATGGTAGCAACAGTTCTGTAGCTTGGTCTATCTGTGGGGACCCTAGCAGTGGGGCAAGGATCTAACTATGCTGCATGAGCTGGCTTTTTGGAACTGATTACGTATGGTGGAATACCGAGCTCTGCCTTGGTGTGGGGAGGATGATCTTGGTCCTGCCTCAATTTAATGAGCCAGGCTTAGTTGACTCCCCATGGCAGGCCTTACCCTTACTGTGGAGTGGCTATGGGAGAGGTTTGGGGCAAGGTGGGAGAAGGTTGGAGGAAGGAAGGAATGGAAAACTGTGGTTGAAATGTAAAATGAATAAGAAATTAAAAAAAACCCTAATTACCAAAAAATAAATTTAGGACACTCACACACCGTACACATACAGTTAATTAAATTTACAATGTATAATGCTGTTTAACTTTTGCTTACATTAAAAAATATCTTCATATTGTAGCTCCCTTTTTCATGTATCATTTGAAGCCAGCTTATTGACCTCTGCAAAACTTTTGCTAGAACTTTGATTGAAATTACATTGTTGCTATAGAGAAATTGAAGGAAAATGACATCTTAATAATACAAGGTTATCCATTTCAGGAGCCTGGCTAAATTCTCTATTATTTTGTGCCTCTTTTAATTTCAACAGTATTTTCTAGTTTTATTGTCTGTGTTCACCTACATTTGACTAAATCCGTTTATGAGTATTCTATGTTTTAAATGTAATTATTAATGAAGTTGTTTTTTATTATTTTTAATTTCTAACAATTCTTTGCTAGCATATGGAAATTTAGAATTTTAACTGCTCTTTTACTCTGACTTTTATAAATTTAATTCTTAGCTGTTGTGTATATTCTTTTCAGTCTTCAAAGTTAACCACACACCGTGGGAATAGAGGCAATTTCATTTTTTAACTGCAAAAACTAAAGTATATAGAGGTTTAAAAAATGCATTTATCAAACTGAAAGTCTCTGAAATCATGACCAATTTTTTAGTATACTGGGCAGTCCTGAATCATCTTTCATCCTCCATTTTTATTCAGATGATATCATTTAGCTATTACTATAAACACAACTGTCCATATATTTAGAATATTGTTGCATCCTAACATATTTTGTATTAATACAGAGATGTCCCACTGCAAAGATTAGAATCTCCATGTTACTTTTCTATTATGTATAGCCTCTGGCCATACCTTCAGAGTCACTGGGTTGCTGCTATGGTTGCAAAATGATGGATGGGATGAGGCAATGTATACTCTGTAGTTATTTGTTTCCCACCTAAATGAATAACATATTGACTTTACTGATATTCCCATAACCTAAGGCAGTCAAAGCAATTTACTCAGGATATCGAACACTACATGGATTACTCTGTTAGCTAACTCAAATTGTCAAGTATTTCAAAGGTCATTTCCAAGAATCTCTCTCAGTTATCCCACAAGTGTTATTGTGAAAGTTCTATAAAATACTCACTTTATTTACATTCTTTAATTTTCATTGGTAGCTAGATTTTTATATAACCAAGTTGTACCTGTCGCCACCCTGACTAGAAGTTGTTCATATAGATCATTGACAACTGAATCCCTGTAATTAGTGAAGTGTCTGTGGTGGAACATGAAGCAGTTCCCTGTGGAGCAAATCAATTATTATCTGTGTATGTTGAGTTTAAATCAGCTTATTTAAGACTCCAGTTTGAGGAACATGGGTTCATTAAGACAATTACAAAATGAATGGAGACAGCACATCCTATTAGAAAAAAAATGCCTGCGAAAATTCACTCTGTATTAATGAAAATACTTTCTCTTTGACAGCTCAGTTCAAGCAGAAAATGACAATCTTTTAGATGAAGAAATAAATGTTGGTGTGCATACACATCTGCTTTGAATAATTTCCTGTACTATGTTTTGTGGCTTTATAAGAACAGGCATTGTCATCAAGAACAGCATTTCTTTTCTCAGCTCTCTTGCTGTTATGAGATAAATAAATGCAACTTTGACTAATGTTACTGAAGATAAACATAATCTAAGATCATCAAATGTGTCCAATTATCTTTCTCTCCACAGACATCTTTCTGTTGGAAACTATGAGCTGATAGTGTTGACTATAAACTTTAAAATATTCATATTTAACAATATGTAGTGCAGAAACTATGTGTGTAGTCAGCTGTTTTGGGGGGGTTTGCCATTAACTGCCATCTTCACTGTAATAATTTATGAGATACTAGGAAAGATTCCAGTGGAATGAGGGAACTGTTAACACAAAACTGACTGGAGACTTTAGCCAACTCTTGTGTTAGAAAATCTCTTTGCTTTTTGATTGTGCTTTTTTTTTCTTGGAGGTAAAGAAGCAGAGCAACTTTCTTCTGAATGAGAAGAGCCAAAACATTTTATTTTCATGTGTTACCTCCTCTAAAACTCCTCCAAACTCCCATTCAGAACTACAAATTACATACTTTAGTGGTTGATGGAATCTCACTGAACAGCCATTTTCCACTGTGCCGGGAAATCTCCAGCCGACTATTGTTTAAGAAAGTCCTAGAAGCAGAAACAATTGTTCTCTGGAGAATCTATTAGGGAAGAAAAACAAAGACACCATCCAGGAGCAGAAAACACACTTAATCGTATATAGCATGTATTATGGTTGGAGTCACTTGTTTTGATATTTGACATGATGGTGCCCTGTTTATGGGAGAAGGTTCTGCTTCCTTGAACCAGTCACTGAAATTATGTCCTACAACTAATCATGAAACGTTGGAACAAAATTTTATATAAATTCTCTGTGTACCAATGTGTATAACTTTTATTACAAATAGATTGTTCTCTCACAAACTATATCCTGGCTATAATTTCCTCTTCCTTTACTCCTCATATTTTCTCTGCACTTGCCCTCCCATTTGGATCCATTACCTTCTGCTTCTCATTAAAAACTAAATAGCAAGCCAGGCTGTGGTAGTGCACAGAAATAGTCCCAGCACTCAGGGAGGTAGAAACAGGCAGATTTCTGAGAGTTCGAGGTCAGCCTGGTCTACATAGTGAGTTAAAGGATAGTTAGAGATATACAGAGAAGCCCTATCTTGAAAAACCAAAAAAGAAAGGAAGGAAGGAAGAAAACAAATAACATGCTACTAAGAGATAACAGTAAAACATTAAAAAAATAAAATAAAACAAAAAACAATCACATTGAAATTGGAAAAGACAAACAGAAGGAAAAGAGTTCAAGAGAAGCTAGCTTTATCTGTCAATTTAATAGAATATAGACTCACCTGGGAAGAAAATCCCAATGAAGGGTTATCTATATTGGGTTAGTCTGTGGTCAAATCTTCGGATGATTGTATTAGTTAAGTTAACTCAAATGGGAAAACCCAGACCAGTTTGGTTAGAACCATCACTTGGAGAAAAAGAACTCAACTATCGGAGAGTGCAGAAATTGAACTAAAGACAAGAAAGGGATCAAAAATCATGTATGCCTTAATTTCCATGAATGTGGGTGTGATATGAATGGCCGCTTTAGTCTACTATGGCTATGGTATCTCCACAACAATGGGGTACAACTTAAAATTGGAAGCTAAAACAAAACTTTTCTTAGACAAGTTGCCTTTTATCATGATATCTTAACAACAGAAATGAAATAAGAACACCCAGCCTTCATCACCTCGAGGCAGAATAGCAAGGGTGACAGTTTGAGCATGATAATCAGGTAAATATATCTTGAACTCAAATCAATGGCAACTGAGACATTCATTTCTTAAGATAAACTTTCTGGAGAAATTAAGGAGAACTACCATCTTAGTGCTAGCCCTCAATGACTTTGTGATGGCTATTCTTAGTTGTCAACTTGATTACATATGGAACTAACACCCCCAAATGGAGAACACAGTTGTGAAGGATGTTTTGCTTAATTTCAAGTAGGGAGATCTACTTCTAATCTGAATCATTGAATAAGGAAGATATGGCTTTAATTCAGATCTTTCTAGCTAGGGAAAAGCATGCTTTGAATCTAAATTTTGAGGCAGGAAAACACACATTTAATCTGGGATACACCTTCCTCTGAAAATGTAAACAGAAGTTGCTATCCCATCTGGTTTTACAGCTGTTCAGTTCCAAAGAAACACACAGACACTTATATTAATTATAAGCTGTTTGGACTATTAGCTCAAGCTTATTATTAAGTAGCTTTTACATCTTAAATTAACACATAATTCTTGTCTATGTCAGCCACATGGCTTAGTACCTTTTATCAGTGAGGTATTCTCATCTTGCTTCCTCTATGTCTGATTAGTGACTGCAGACTATGCCTTTTTTTTCTTCCCAAAATTCTCCTGAATGTACATATTCCCTTGCCTATCTACTGGTCCATCAGCATTTTATTAAGTAATAAATCTTTACAGGGTACAAGAGCATTATCCCACACCACCCCCCTTTTTTTTTCAAAACAAGAACTCTGATGTGGCAAAGAGAGGGCCCACTTGTTTGTCCCAGCCTCTCACCTAGCTTAGCTTCAAAATAATCACACAGAAATTGCACTTATTAAAATACTTCTTGGGCCATTAGTTTTAGTTTCTTATTGCCCAATTCTTACATCTTAATTTAATCCATTTCTATTAATCTGCCATGTGGTAGTGGCTTACCAGGTAAAATTCTAATGGGTGTTCATCTCAGGTGGAGGATCCATGGTGTCTTCCTGACTCTGCTTTCTTCCTCCTAGCTTCCACTTCTGTCTTCCCCACCTACCTAAGTTCTGTCCTGTCAACTAGGCCAAGGCAGCTTCTTTATTCATTAAACCAATGAAAGCAACACATAAACAGAAGTACCTCCTACACCACTGTGAATCTAATCTCCTTTGTTTAGTTTTTTTCCCAACCATTTTTTCTAATGGGAGGCTTAAAGGTTCTGGCCTTTATGACTCTTTTTCAGGATTCAGTTAAAGAAGCCACAAATAGCTAAGGCGGGTGTAAAAATCTGAGAATAAAGAAGTCTACTCACAACAGGTCCCATCAATCCAAATTCTTTATTCTTTCTCCAATCTAAAATTTCTTATTGTTCCTTCTTTTTCTCCCTTTTTCTACATTGTTATTAGTTCTATACTATTGTTAGTTTTACATTGTTCTTAGTTCTACCAGTTACAAATGTTCCCAGTCATATGTATCCTTAAAAAACAGCAATTCCCCAGCCCTAGCAGGTTCTGGGGCCTGAATTCTTGTGCCCCATAGAAAATCAGATAAGTGTTTTCAGAGATACACATGTCTATGGGAGTGGCTATTATATGTGTGCTGAACTCCTTAATGGAGAAAGTTAGTTAAGAAAGGAATTAAATCATCAGAGAATATTAGAAGGGAAGGTTAGTGTGCTATACTATATTTTTAAGTGGTTAGTAAAGGTCTGAAAGGTTTATTTTCAATAAAATTATGAATAGGGCACAGATTGTTTAAATTAGCATGCCACTTCTTTTCTCCCAGCAAGCATAGAGGCTACCAGGTAACCAGGCAACCAACATAGACAGTCAGGGGGAAGCTGATGGTTCTTGATCAGATAGCACAAACATCAGACACTGTAGTTTCTAAGGGCCTAAGTCTGGAGTTAGACTTTCTGCTCTAAGTAAAGAAGACATTTAAGCCTCTAAACTATCAGTACCAGGCTATGCTGTTATTAGTCATTGTAGTCATGGGTTTTGTGGGGGTAAAACCAGAGCATCAGCTTGGGCAGGTAGTAATTCTATATACTTGGAATCTGTGAATATCTTAATATCTCTTTGCCTGGACCCTCAACTCTGACCAAATGTCTGTTGATAAAGAAGGCAGATCTATGTATTTATCTAGGAAAGATAAATGGAGGCCTGGAAGTGGGAAACTGTTCTGACTAGGGAATTAATTTCTAAATATGTAATAGAAAGTGAGTCAGCAAAATATAAATAGAAAAATCTATAGCAAAGGACAGCCACTTTATTCACAAATCAGTAACGCCAAAAAGTCTTGCCTTTTGGTTTAGCCTTTACCAGATCCCTTGGTTCTGATAAGTCACTTGTGAAAAGAAGGCTGAGAAATTATTGTATAATGCTGCAGCTTGTAGCACATAACAACTTGTAACCAATACTTTAAGCAAGACAAACATTCATAGTTATTTTTTTCTGGAATGTGGGTGAAGCTTTGTTGGCTACTTCCTGCTGACTGGGGGTGATGAGAGTCTGAGGACCAAAAGAAAATTTAGGATTATGGCCAAGTCCTGACTGGAATGTTCTTTGAGGCTGAATCATATCAGTCAGAAGTCTTGAGACTGTTCTGGATGTAGAACTAAGAAGAAAATGAAACAGAGGTGTTCTGAAGCGTTGAATCATTTGGGCCTTCTGCTCCTATTGGAGATTGTTCAGGGGGTCTTCCTCAATCAAACCTGATATTTCTTAACCCAGAATGAATCTACAGCCTCTCATTTCATATGGAAATAAAAACAAAACCTCTTCTCCAAAGTAACATACATTTTTACTTATATTTTGAAGACAAGGCATTTTCATCAAATGTCATTGTGCAGCTCTTGGCCTTCCTCAGCAGTTAAACAACCCAAAGGCAACACAATAGCTTGTAGTGTCCAAACTCTATTATTTTCCATCTTTACATGGTCTTACTTTCATACTCGTTCTTTTATTTTTATTTTTTTGTTTTATTGAGACAGGGTTTGTCGGTGTATCTTTGGTTGTACTGGAACTCACTCTGTATACCAGGCTGCCCTTGAACTCACAGAGATCTGCCTGCCTCTGCTTCCCATGTGCTGGGATTAAAGATGTGTGCCATTGCCACCCAGCCATTTCTTTCTTTTCTTAAGGACTTTCTCTATTCTTTTTCTTTTCTCTCCCAAGCCTACATATATTTTTTAACACACTGTAAACAATGGCGAACAGCAGGCGGACATGAGCAGGCAGCAGGTAAAAGGCACATGGATACATCGTACAGAGTAGAACTGAATATTTATT
Source organism: Alexandromys fortis (assembly GCF_014885135.2). Lineage (NCBI taxonomy): Eukaryota > Metazoa > Chordata > Mammalia > Rodentia > Cricetidae > Alexandromys > Alexandromys fortis. The sequence continues at coordinate 2,144,746 of NW_026068086.1, forward strand.
ACTTAGAGGAAAGTGAGAGTATAGGGGAAGAAGGAAGAGAAGAGAGAGAGAGTAGGGAGGAAAGGGGGAGATGTGCACACGAAGAGGGAACAGTAAGTGATCCAAGATGGAAGGGAGGGGGGAGCAGGGGGTCACCGGTAGTGAGCGTGGCTTGCCTCTTAAAGAGTCAAAAACCATAACAAATTTGGTAAGTGATATGGACCCATATAAGGACTTGGAAGAAGAGAGTTTTGGTTCTTTTCTTATTTACTCTTGCTGGGAAGCCTATTCCTTCACTGGCATTAGAATCCATTTCTTAGCTGGGCTGTGGTGGCGCACGCCTTTAATCCCAGCACTCGGGAGGCAGAGGCAGGCAGATCTCTGTGAGTTCCAGGCCAGCCTGGTCTACAAGAGCTAGTTCCAGGACAGGAATCAAAAAGCTATGGAGAAACCCTGTCTCAAAAAAAAAAAAAATCCATTTCTTCAGGTTTCCAGCATATACTGAAGACCAGCTGAAACATCCAGCCCCATGAACGGTGCAACTTCTGGACTCTTGGAATTTGCTCTCACAGCCAGTCATCTATAGATCAGTTGGATTGCAACCTGCAAGTCATTCTAATAAATCCTCTGTCTCTTTATAGAGATTCATTCTAAAATTCTGTTACTCTAGACATTTCTGATTAATACAGACCTGAAGGATCTGCATGAACCCTACCTCTTTAACATACTGTCACATACCTAGGTGACTTATTTTTTAACATTTGATTTTCTTTCACCAAAGGAAATAATCATTTGCACTGGGAATATGTCTCTTTAAGACTTGTTAACACTTTCATGTGGAGGGTGGTGTAAATATTGGGAATTCTTTATTTAGCAAATTTATGCATAGTATTGCATCTGTATTTCATTCTTTTAAACTATTATACAATATGTTATAATATTGCTGCCATTTGTGTTTTTCTGTCATTTGAGACATGTCCCAGTATTCAAATAAAAAAGGAAGTTATAACGTTTTTCTAAAATAAATGCTCAATATTACAAGTAATGATGAAACTATAAATTTAAAAATTATACAGTATTTTGAAATTATCATATTGACAAAAATGGAGACTTCTCCTTATCCTAAATATAGCTGAAAATGTGGAGAAAAAGAAGTTCACATTTACCAGTAGTTAAATTATATACCTTAAAACACATGTGCTGGTAGAATAAGAGGACCATCTATACATCTGAAAGTACACATTGCCTACAATGTAGCTATTATTTTCCTAGACACATTACGATTCCTATGAAATCTGAGAAATTTTTTGAGTATGTATTTGAGTAATTCTTAACCTTCTTGGTGTTTTGGTTATGCATGGAGTATTGATACTTGCAAAAAATGATGATACTTGGATGTATGTGCAGAAACATGGTAGCTAAATTTCAAGGAGGCACCTGAACCCCCACAGAGAAAATAGTTGTTTGGCCTTCCAGTTTATTTTCATTGAAATGTCCTTTGACTACTTCCTTGGGCAACAATGAATTTCAAATTCTTACTTTCAATAATTCATTGTTTTGTACAGTTTAGATAAGGTGAATTTTCTCCTGCTCGGAAATTGAACATTCTGTTGTTTACTGTTTTGAAGGCTTCACTAACAAAGCAGCTCATGGGATTAGAGTCATCCATCTTCCTGTATCACTCCGTATTTATAATGCATGTACAATTTACATTTACCCTCCTGTGCCAGAGTACATTTACGACACAGGCAATGCTTGTCTATAACGTCATGCTGCTTTCAAGGTGACTCTCTGTAACGGGACCACTGTCTCTCTGCTTCATTATGATTCCAAGCCAAGTTGTGCCTGACTGTTTACACAGTAAAATGCAAGCTATTTATCTAAACTAATTTTGCTTTCGTTTATCTTTTATATAGCTTGTTTTTATTATTTCATGCACATGTGTACAGGTTCATTAAATTATCTGTGGATATTGCCAAAAAAAAAAAAATAAATGGCATGAGACAAAACAGTGGCTAGAAATAAGAAGTATTGCATTTACTGAATTGAGAACTGGTCAGTCAGAAGTTTTTGGCATACACATGAGGAATCATATCTATGGATATTCATTTAAGTGGGACTAGAACTTGACAATATTATAAAATCTATTAAGATCAAAGATCTTTCAGCACTAAAACCACATGGCCTTAGTGAAAAGAATGACTTTATATTTGTGTGTGTGTGTATGTATGTGTACACTATTATTTTTTCCTTAGAGGATGATGCAAATAAGTGTCTAGGCAAAGTAGTCCTAAATATCAAAAACGTTTTATTTCTCTGAATAAGTGATGGTATAGAAATGTAATATAATTGTCTCAAATTCATTCTTGGAGAAATAAATTAATTCATTCTTCTAGCAATTAGGAATTCTAAAGTGTTAGTAATGCACCAGAATAGCGTCTTACATATAAGAAGTATTTGGTTTTTCCCATGACTTTCCTCCACACAGCTCCTGGTGGGTCTGTGATAATTACATGGGACATGTTTTTTTTTTTTTTTTCAGGCAGCATGAAGAGTGATACAAGGATTCATTTTTATATTTGAGTATATAGTAGTTCTGTTAACACTCTGTCTTCCAAAACCATTTGCAGAATATGGTCAAGCCTGACATTAGTGGAGGAGGGAGCAGGCTGGTGAGAGCAGGTGACGGGCAGTGTGAGGCGGGCAGCAAATGCTTTCAGCTGTGAGTTGGCGTACAGACGTCTGTCTCCTTTGCTTTTGTCTCCTTGCCATTTGTTGTTTTCCTATTAAATTATTTTCTCCAAACATAGTGTTTTTGCTAGGTTCTTGGCATACCTGTTTAACCTAGGCTGGCCCAAAACCAATAGCAGTCATCCTGCTTCAGCTTCACAATTGTGAGAATTTACCACAATCAGTTAGATTGTGCAAGACCCGCACACGATTGGACCCCTCAACATTAAATCAGAGACGGGGAGGGCTTCATGATGCCCTATGTCTCTCAGAAGTTCTATGACAATGAATGCTGTTGGCGGAGGAGTTGTTGTCTTCAGCAGTGTATAAACTGACAATTTGCCCTTGCTCCATTAAGCAACCTCCCTCCCATACTCATGCAAGCCGCTCTAATTAAACCCAGAGGGCCAGATCCAGAGAGAAGACAAGAAAGTTGGAGCAGCACTTTTGGAGAAGTCTGTCAGTGGGAAAGGATGGGTGATCAGACAGGGGCATGGGGATGGCTGAAAGTCCAAATATAAATGTATGAAACTGAAAAAGATAAAATTAGAAATCTAGAACAAATTATTTTGGGAACATTTTAAATAGATTTTGTTGGTTTATTTTCTTCTAATATTAAATAATTTGTGTTTATAGGTGGGGAAGTTTCCCTTGTTTAGGCCCATTATTTACAAATTTGTCATTAGCTTTCTTCATTTGTTTGATATTTTTTTTAATAAATGATGTATTTGCTTGATAAACTGAATCACTAGGAATTGATTTCCTGGAAATGGCCTAATTAGTTAATTTAATGTTTTTAGGGCATCTTTACATTCACAACAATAATTAGGACATACAGTGGGTGCTGACACACTTTCTATCCCAACACATTTAAAGATTCCACATACAGGACTGACTCTGTATGGATTGCAATCAGTGACCTCACAAGAGCACATTATGATTAGTTACATTCTATAGTTTTCTGTGACATCCACACTTTATGTTATATATTCTGAGCTTCAACAAATGTGCCATTGGGACAGACAGTACGGATGACCTGTAACCTGAAGTTGTCGGCCAAAATAATTCCTTTTTCATTGAGGTTACTTTCCATTTGGATATTTTACCATTGTAACAGAAGTTAAAATAGGACCTATATAATTAAATAGTATTAAATAATTAAATTAATATTATGCATAGTCCCCCAAATTCTTTATGCTCCACTCGTTTATGTCTTCCCTGGAGCCCCAGGTAACAACTGATCATTATATTTTCTCCTCAGTTTTGAGCTCATTAAATGGCAGAAGGTTGGAATTCAAACACATAGCCTTCTTAAACCTACCCAGACACGCCACTTAATTAGGACCCATCTGCCTGTGGCGTGTGTGTGTATGTGTGTGTGTGTGTGTGTGTGTGCACATGCATGTGTGCATGTTTGAGTGATGAGTGTGTGCTTTGAAATGTTATACTAGTTTTGAGCATAAGTTAATAAACCTAGTAAAATGGGTTTGTCTACTTTGTATGGGAAATCAACCTGGCTGTGGGAGTCCCAGATTTGTTTTTTTTTTGTTGTTGTTGTTGTTTTGTTTTGTTTTAGCATATGAAGCTGTTTAATTAGGTTTTTAGCAATTTAGAAAACAAGTTGATGAGGATACATCCCATTCGTCAGAGAGAACCTTAGAAAACAAGTTGATGAGGATACATCCCATTGGTCAGAGAGAACCGAGACTGCAGAGAGTCCTGGAACTGGGGAGCTGCTTTGATCTTTGGCAAATTCTGTGAGTCCACAGTTTTCTGATCAGGTTTGTGCTGCTCTGTAATTTTGTATTTCTTCTCTGTGTTGAACATCTCACCTTCCTGGCGCTTGGGCTTGCGCAGCTGCTTCTTCTTGAACTAATCATCAGTCAGGTGTTTGGGGATTTTAATTTTGCTGATATAAACTTTTGTAGAGATGGCAATGACAAACTTCTGGTGTGTTCTTCTCAGAGGAACAAAACGGTATCAAAACAGTAAACCACTGCCCAGCTGCCTCAGAAAAACCACTCTCTTTCCCCTGTGGCATCCAGTGAGGTTCACTAGGATGGTCCTAGGAGTGATGCTGGCATGAAACCATCTCAAGTGCTGATAAAGGGTTTTTTGCCCTGGCTCAGCAGCTACCGAGGCACAGTTTTGGTAGGACAACACCTGGGCATTTTTCGAAGCTTAACCACCTAGGTATAACCATTTTTTATCACCACCAACTGGTTTTGTGACAGTAGCAAGGACCTTCTCCTTTTTCTTCTTCTTTTCAGCCTTGGTTTAGGCAGCTGAGTGTTTCCTTTTGTACAAGGCCTTTCTAGAATACATAACAGATTGGTGAGTACCTGTCAATTGCTTTAACCAGTACAGGATTTCAGCTGCAATAAGGCTTACCCTTCTTGGGCTTTTTAGCCTTATGGTCACTATGGCAGGGATACCAGCAGCAGCTGCATCACCACCAGCCTTCTTGCCTGCAGGTTTCTTTGTTGTATCAGGCTTCTCGGCTTTTTCACCCACCATCTTGAAAGATGGGAAAGAGAACTAAGGTTCCGGCTCCCGGTCTCCCAGTTTTGTTTCTTTCGCAATTGTTTTTCTGACTTCATAGAGTAGATGTTCATAGAAGCGAGAGACTCTGCCTAGCTGTGTGGGTTGTAGAAACCTTGCTTTGATTCTGGGGTCAGTTCAGTAGTCACTTACTTTGCCTGACAGTTCCTGGAGCTTGCCATGGGATGAGTACCACATTCAGATTTTTTTTTTTAACTTGACCAAACCTCTTGGCCTCTGTGCTTCATTTAACACTTACTTTGTTCCACTGATTTTCTCCTACTTGAATTTCACAGTATTTGATTTGTAGTTTTGTAGTCTCGGATGCCTTCCTGTTGCAATTTCTTTTGAGGACACCTCATCCTTTTGCTGCAAAGACAGTTCTAAGATGAAGGAAAAGAAGGAAGGAGGGCACACTTCCTAACCACCAGCTTTCCCACATACTTTCCAAAAAAGGCACTACAATGTATAGCTCCTCTCAGCACGACTGTACTGTGACGCTAATCTGTACTTCTGTGTTAAGAAGGCCAAGTATGTTCACACACATTAACAGACATTTTATATTTTCTTTAAAAATAACTATTCATTTATACTTATAGATATTAACTTGGAGGGAAGCTGGGTAGATTGAGTTTCTAACATTGAAAACGAAAATGTTCAGTGAAGGAGAACAGATGGATTAACTGGGAAAGGTGTATCATGAATAACATAGCTTTTCAACATACATTTCAAGGTAGAAGATCAACTTATGACATTTGTGACAGACTGAAATTACAGTCGTGCAGAATTTTACAAACAGCTGAAATATCCTACAGAATGAATATCAGCATTATGAATATATTTCTGTACCTTCTTGCTGAATTGATTATGAAAATTAACTCATTTGATTATTTGCTGGAATATAGAGTGCACATATTTCCATTTCTATTAAGAAATCACCTGTAAGTTAGCTGTTATACCAACTCACAGACCATCTGTGATGTTTGCAGCATCCTTAAACAAGTTTGACATGATTTTCTGTCTTCTATCATTCTGAGCAGTGCAAAGCTGTATCTCATTACAGGTGTAATTCACATCTTCTTTTTGATTAGTCATTATTGAACATCTTTTCTTATTACTTCAGCTTGAAAAATTCTATCCACTCTTCAAGATTTTCTTATATTTAGGTGTTCCTTTCCTTGACAGTAGTAGCTATTAAATATGATATTTCCTCCATTTCTGTGAGACTATTATTTGCATGAGATGACATTAATAATGTTTCTAGCATCATTTTTCATGAAAGTTCAATTTCATGTGCCATCAATTCAAGTGCCATCAATGGTGTAATGGATAAACACAATGTGGTATCTTGATACATGGGAACATTATATAGCAAAAAGACAGATGAGTTAGCGGAACCTAACAGTAAGCATGAATAACAAAAGCATAACTTAAAGTGACAGTCACAGTGAGATATGTGTTATATGACTTCTCCAATAATCAAAATAACCCTGATAAGATACAAGTTCACAAGTAACTTTATTCAGAAATAATAAATATTCAGAATAAATGATATTCAGCGTGAATAGGGAAATGAGAGGAGTTGTTTCTGGAAATATTTTGATGTGTGTCTTTAATATGGGTAAGAAATAGGCTTGCACTTTCATCTTTTCTATATTTTTTTTCACTTTAAGAGTCTACCTTATTAAAAGATAAAAATACAAAATGAAACATTTTAATGTCTTGGATTAACTTTCTAGGTTTTCAATCCAATTTTGAAAATATAATTAATAAGAAGTAATTCAATTAATTTTATGAATGGCAAAAGCAAACATTTGTTTTGTAAAGGATTTGTTGATATTCTCATTCAGATTTTCTACAATATCATTAAACTCTTAATAACATAAAACTGATTTTGAAACAGAGGCAAATGAGCCAAAATCAGAAGGTAAGGGTCACAGTGAACACCTTGTTCCCACAATATCCAGGGTAGTTTTGGGCATGGAGATGAGGTTGCTCTGCTGATTGTTTTGCATAAGGGACCCAGTGACTTGGCTTTGTCACAGAAGCCTACTAAAAAGGATTGGTGAGCGTTCTCACTACACTTGCCTCTATTCGATTACATCCTCCTGAGCTGTGAGGAAAGAACTATGCTGGGAGGAACTTGACTCAGAAAAAGGGGGTGAACTAAAAATTTCAGCAACCCATTCAGGATGTTGGTAGGCAGTGGTAATGTGGTAATGTGGGAAGTCCTTCTGTATATGTACTTTTATTGGTTAATGAATAAAGAAACTGCTTTGAGCCTATAGCAGGGCAGAACAGAGCTAGGCAGGGAAAACTAAACTGAATGCTAGGAGAAAGAAGGTAGTGTCAAGAGACACCATGTAACCCCACCAAAGACGGATGGTGGGGATGGAACTTTATCTGGTGGTAAGCCACAGCCACTTACCAATGCACAAATTAGTGCAGATGGGTTAGTTTAGGTGGTAAGAGCTAGTCAATAAGAAGCTAGAACTAATAGGACAAGCAGTAGTTTAAATAATATATAAACTTCAGGAGTGGTTATTTCAGGAGTCTGGGCAGCTGGGAAATGAACAAGCAGCTTCCGAGAACAAATTGGCACTCCAATGTGTGCCAGTTAACTCCCTACAAAAACCTGAGAAAGCTTGAAAAGGAATTCTAGACACAAAAATGCAGAGTTTAACACAGCTTCTTTCTCTGTTTGCTGGTGGCAAACAGAGAAATGAGTTCTTTAAGAGAGGTCTTTCTGATTCAGTGGTAGAAAAAAAAAGTGTGGTTTTAAAATGGTGGCTTTTATATTTTAAGGGTATCTTGACTTCAAGATTTGAGTCTAAGACTATGTTACTTTGGAAAAGAGAGTTTTGTTTTCCATAACTCTCAAGACATACATATTGCTCTCCTTTCTCTAGTATTTCAAGTAGTCTTTATGACTTCTCTTTCCATAATCCTCAATACATTCTTCAATGTTAATGTAACTAGATAGATGATAAAAATGATAAGCTTCATATATTTTGGATTAAGTTTTACTTTGGGAGGAGTTTTAGTTTACCAGTACAGTGAATAAATATATGTACTATCCCCACACATTTTGCCTTTCCCATTATTTGTAGCTTCATTAGAGTTATCCTATTACATTTTTGTTGTTGTCATAGATGCTCTGATAAAAAAAAATTGAGGGGAAAGGGGCTTATTTTACTTAAAATTCCATGTAAAAAAATCCATCACTGATGGGAAATCAATCCAGAAAACTCAAGCAACTAATTGCATTACATTAATAGTCAAGAGCAGGGAAAGAATGGATACTTGGATCCTGTTCATTTACTCTGAGCTGATTGTCTCCTCACCTATACTTTTTAGTAGCCCCCACCTTAGGACCCTGCTGTTCTTATTTATCCGGATCTTCCTGATGATTATGAATCAAGACAACCCTCACAAACATGCACACAATCTGACCTGATATATCCAACTACTCAATGAAACTCTCTTTCTAGGTGATTGTAGGTTGTATTAAGGTGACAGTTAAAGTTATGCAGTATAGTTGCATAGCCTACATCACTAAACCTACATCAGCACATCACTCAAATGTCATAGTTTGCAATAGTGTTGACTCAGAGTGTTGGTCAATGTATGATGACAGGTGCGCATCAATGTGCTCTTACAGAAGAGTTTAGCTAACAGAGTCTTAGCTTCTCCTAGTTAGCTTTCTGTTTAATATGATACCTGGCAATTTCTATTACTTTTATGGCCTCCAAAATTTTTATTTCTCCAGAACATACAAAAATGTTGTCACAAAGCACTGGTGTTTTTTTATTTATTTATAAACTTTTAGTGTCCTTCCTTGATTATTCATAAGTTAATATTTTAATTATATTTATGTCAAATAAAATAGTTTCTGAAAGCATCACACATTATTTATCCAGTTGCATAAGAATGATCTAATTTATTCTAAGACTTTTTTTGATTACTAACAGAACTTTGAGTATAAAACATAATTTTTGTGTAATTTAAGGTTTTAAATTTTGTAGATAAATAAAAAGAGTAATTTTTGGATGGTTGGTAGGCACTTATTTAAACTACCTTCAAAATTGTCTATGCTGTTGTATTCCTTTCCCTAGTGAATGGGAGTTTCTGATGCTGCCTATCTTCACAAATGGCTGCTTTTGTAAATGTAGATTTTGGCCATTTTCATTTGTATATAGTGATATCTATTTTTAAACACATAATTTTCTGATGATATATAATTTTGATCATGCTTTCTTATTCTATACATTATCCAATGTTAGGAAATAGGAATCTCAACCATGTATATAAAACAACTATGTTTAACAAAAGTTCAGATAAAAATTAGTACCAGTTTGAAAAAGAATGAAGTACTTAAAAAGAAGAAAGTAATATTTAGTTGTAACCTCAGTTGAAAATCTCCACAGATAATGGAGAATTAAATGTGCTGAGATAATTCCAAAATATTTTCTTTTGGTAATTATGGAGTATATATGCTTATAGGGTCTAATACTGTGGAACAATCTTTGTAAACCATAAATATGTACTGTTTTTATTGTCAGTAAACAGCTGATTGGCTGATAGTTGGATAGGAAGAGACTGAGCAGCCTCTCTCTTCCAGATTTCTATTACTTATACTTTCTATCTCTCATTCCCACCTATCCTTTCACCTGCCTCACTATTGGCCATTCAATTCTTTACTAGACCATCAGGTGTTTTAGACAGGCAAAGTAACACAGCTTCACAGAGTTAACCAAATGCAACATAAACAAAAGCAATACATCATTACATCATTAAACAAATGTTACAGAACATAAATGTAACACACTTTAAAACAATATCACGCAACACTCATTCCTGAGGCCATCAGTCATACCTGATTAAGGTCCATTCTAATAATCTAATTTTATGTTAATTATCTCTAAAAAGACACTTACAAATAAAAACATTTCTGATGTTTTGGGACTCAAAAGTCCTTTGTGAGAATACACACTTAAACCCACAATTTGAGTATCTTTTAAAAAAAATTTTAGTTTTCAACCTGAATTTTTTCTTTCATGTTTTATGATGCATGTTTGTATGTATATGTGTGTGATATATGTACATGTATGTGTGCACAAATGCAGGTACATGTGGTGGTCAAAGACATCTTCAGATATTGGCTTTAATCTTCCACTATATTTGAGGCATGGTTTTGTTGTTGTTTCCTACTGTAGATATCAGACTCTCTGGCCCATGATCAACATGGATTCTTCTGATTCTGTCTCCCATGTCACTATAGGATTTTCTTAGGACTAGAGATGTTTGTTACCATACCACACCTTGCTTTACATGGGTTTTAGGAATTTGAACTTAGGTCCTTGTTCTTGTATAGCAAATGCTTTACCCACTAAGTTATCTTTTCATCTGCCTAAATCGGTTGTTTTGACAAAGGGTCTTATGTAGCTCATGTTGATATCTAATGGCCTCTGAAACTGGGGTTAACTTTAAAAACTTCTGGTCAAAGAGGTAGGGAGAGAGAGACAGACATACAAACAGATAGACAGAAATACAAAGAGAGAGACAGAGAGAACGTTTTTTTTTATCTCTGCATTCCAGTTCTAGTCCTTCACAATTGCTTTCTGGTATTATGTTCTATAAATTTCTCTTAATTGTTCTTGTCATGTCTCTCAGTTGAGAATTAATCTGTATAAGTTGCTAACAAGCATTAACACCACTAGTCCTGATTCCTATCTTCTATCTAAAAAGAACCCTGTAAAATAAAGCAAAAAAAGATAGAAAAAAATCATGTACTAAAGTAATATTAAAGACTTTATGATATGAACCCACTGAATAAACATTTGTATAATAAAAGGCATAATAGATCTCATTTGAGTATAATTAACTTTGAAACATAATTTTTAAAAAATCATTTTAGTTCATAAGAAAATTATGCATTTTAATAATTAGTTTTTCTTTCAGCATGGTTTATTGCTTTATAAGTACCACATAAATTTATTTAAAATGTTGTAAAATACATTTGAAAATTCTTTAAAGCTCTGTATTTTCATTGAAATATTATTTTGATTTTGGTACTAATGATATTTAACTGTTATATCTCTCCAAATGTATGCAAAGAACCCATCTATTCGTGTCTCCAACTGAGCAGAAAATATGCTAAGATAGTCATTAGTTTTTCTCATTTAAAGCCATTAAGGAAGGGAAGATAATGCTGAAGATGTTACCAATTTGCAAAATAATCTAATTTGTATGCATTTTTACTCTCTTTCTCAACTATTGCTAGGTTGGTAAAGCAAGCATTAAAATCAATTTTAACCTTTGTCTCAAAATTTACTGAAACCATTTAAAGTCAAAAGACATAGTGGTTCAACTATTCTGTAGGTCTAAAGAGAAAATATTAGCAGCTCTTTATAAAATAATGCAGAAAGACACATGTGTATAAACATGTAGCATCTTATTCTCATGTTTATGATTCTAAAATTCACCATTCAACGATGTTTATTTCAGAAACCTTTCCACAGTGCTATTTGCTTTATATTTATTTATTTATTTATTTGCTTTAGACTCGCTTCAGTGATTTAGTAGTTTATATGTTTTCTTCTCAAAATATGTTTGTAATTGTTTAACATTTTATATACTAATGATTTTTAGAAATTCTTCACTCATGGATAGAAAGTATATGGAAGCTGTACAAGAGGTTAAGAGCAACATTATCTAGGTTTGTTGATTTGCAGAAGCATGGATTCTGAGAAATAAAGTAACTCCTGTGATTGATTTATCTGTGCTGTTGTTACCTTGCACTCTTGTTTGAAGTCTCTTCCCACAGTTTCTAGAGTCAAAAAGGTCAAAACTCTTGTTGCAACTTGATGTTGCAATTTTATTATACCCTTAAAATATTGTATTCAATGACCTTGAATGAAATTGTTTATGTTCTCTGTTCTTATTTGTTTTTCAGGAAAACAATATTTGTTATTGAAACTAGAATATTTTTACATCTATACATCTTTGTATAGATGAATGCACTTGACATCCATTGTGTTACTTATGATCCTGGCTCAATTTAGACTATGTGTAAAATTCCCTCTGCTTTCCAGAAGAAGATGAATTATTATGATGCTTATATTATGTCCTGATGAGACACAGACAGCTTCATTTTGCATTTTCATTTACCAGAAAATTCTGTTCTTGTCCAAAATATGCACAAACTCAATATAGAAGCACAAAGAACACCACTCTGACATTGACAACTCTGCCACTCCTGTTGTTTATAAAAATTGTTAAAAATATGCTTGATTGGAAAATAAGATGTCTTCTTTACCACTTTATTTTTTATTGAAAATATTTTTTCATGAATACAATCTGATTACATTGTCCCTTCACCTAACTCCTTCAAAAGATCCTCCCCGCATTCCTTCTCATCCAAATCTACTTCTTATCCTTCTTTCTTCCTCTTATTAGAAAACAATTTGGCATCTAAAAATTAAAATAAAATTAAATAAAAACAGAAAGGACAAAACAAACAAACAACAAAGAGAGCCTAATAAAAATCATAGGAAACATATCCAGATACAGAGACATACATATTCCCATATATAGAAATACAGAAAGTCTATAAAAACACAAACCTTATTAGGGCAGGGGCATGGGTTTAGAAGAGTTAGTAAAGGGCACGAAGAGGTGAGTGAAAATAATAAAACAGAAAACAAAGGATAGTACCTGGAGGGAATTCCAGTGAGTACTGAAGTCACCTGAGTTAAATTTCCAATTGCTTAAAATACCCTCAAGCATAAAAGGTAGGAGTAAGATTAAAAAATAAACTGTATTAATATGATAAAAGGAAATGAACATACCAATTGAAGGTTGTGGGCTATATTCTTAGGTAAACATTTTGTTGCTAGAACAAGACAAATAACATTCACACCCTAGACCAAAACATTCTGTACGCAAACCACTCCCTGGTTGGAATCCATTGTTATCTCCTTAAGGGAGCAGGGACTTACTTTGTTCCTTAGGCTTTTGCTTGAGGCAGAAACAGATGTACTTTTTTATTCCTAAAACACAAGGTCTGTATATTAGCCACATCTGTTGAAAATCACCTTAAGAGAGCAGAACTCTCTGATCTAACCCTAGGTGGGACCTTTTTTGAGGTAGAAACGGATAATAACCTTAAAAGAATAGAGGTCAGTTCCAGTTCTCTAACCTTTGGTCAAGGTGGAAATAGGCTCAAATTTTTGGGCCCCCACAATTTCTCCCTTTTTATTAATTTTGATAAAGTCTGTGCTTCTGCAATGAGATGGAAGATTGCATCTGTGTGAGGTGAACACTTTTCTGTATTCCAGACTTACCTGGTTTTGGTACGTGCATTCCAGTCATGCATCCCCATGTCTTAGGTGCCTGGGTGTGTAGAGGATGTTACCAGTCTCTGAATGCCGACCTCTGTAAGCAAAGGGTTAAGGGAGAAAGCACTTGGCATCCTGCACCTTTGAGCCAAATTTTTGTGAAGAGAATTTACCAAAAACAAGATAATCATGTGCAAGCAGATAATGCTCTAAAATATACATGCTCCTATGGTTACAGTATCTCCTAATTAAAGACGTGAAGGATCACCAGTTAGGAATGCCTTTTTGACTTGGTCTAGGGTGTTTCTTAACAGTATTCAGCTGTACCAAAATCTAAATCTTTCTTATCAAAATAGTCAAATCCAAGAGGTCAGTGCCAACTCTCTGGCCTTTGGTCAAGGTGGAAAAAGGCTCACATTTTTGGTCCTCTATATGAACTGTGAAAGCTGAGATTAGAATTCAGTGTAACCATAATCTATGTGCTTTCTCCTCATGCTTACAATCCCTTAGTTCTTTAATTCTAGGGGTGTCTGGATGTTTTGACATCTATTCTTTTTATTTTGTAGTTTTAGTCTATCTTTTCATATGTAGTTTGCATATTATCCCCCAAATTAGAATATCTTGAGTATATGGCTGGAAGGAAGATTCACAGGGATAATGGAAGAAGTATCTGTTTCTTTTTAACTGATGATAGTAAAGGGAAGCTGGAAGCTTCTGGATAAATGAACTTCATAGAATTTCACAATTTAGATAAAAATTTTCTGGTCTGGATGTACCTTTATCTTTGGGATCATAGTTCTTATTTTTACTATTGTCTTCCCATTGTTGGGCATTTACAAAATCTATGACATTTCTGTGGCTACTGTCAGTGACATTTCCTCCTCTCTATGCAGATCTGTGACAAAATCTTTCTATCTACTACCATATATCCTGTGAGACACAGCAACTATAAGCTAAGAAATGCATCCCTTATCAATTTCAAGAGTCATTTAACACACTTTTTAAGACAAAAGGAATGAAGGAAGGATTTCTTCAGTCATACATTCCTGTAGCCTTTAATACTTTGCTATTCTATGCTTGGCTATTTGTTTGGTTTTTTTGCTGGTTTTGAGACAGGGTCACTATATGTAGCCCTGTATGGCTTGGAACTCACTGTGTAGATCAGTGTGTTGAACACAAAGAGGCCCACCTAACTCTGGTTCCTGAGTGCTGGAATTATAGTGTTGTCTTTTTCATGCTATTAGATGTTTAATTAACAATAACACATGGAACTGAAAACAACCATGTTCTAGGTTCAGTTACATTGAATACTTAATCTTATAATTACAACAAATTGAAATCCTAATTTTTCCTTTTATTTAATGCAGTTAATAAAATTTTATTTCTAAATTGTCTATTTTTGATCTCTCTTCTTAACATTATACGACAGTGCTGATGTAGAAAAAGTAACAGAAAGTCCAAGTGGCTCAAGAGAATATAAAAAGGTGTGGTGTGGTGAAACTTTTCAAAGTGATGAGACTATTTTGTATCCCAATTATGGATACAAGACAACTAGCACATCTCAAAATTCACCAGTTTTTTAATTGGTTTTATTTATCCAATTATAATCTTACAGGGCCATTGAGGGTGTCAGCATCAGTTATATTACTCATTTTGAATGGACCCACCAGATCCATATGTGCTTTCTTTTGATATTACAAGTCAGGTCCAACTGAATCAGCCAATAAAGCAGTTAAAGACTATACCGTCAGGCTTAGCATTTTCAGCACCATCTATATATGGAACGTTATAAAATAGCTAGTTTGAAACAAATCATTAGATTTTGTTCTCAAAAAAGTAGAGTAGACTTTTTCAGAGGAATTCTATTCTATAAAGTTAACGAGTTATCTGTAACATATACAGCAACAGACTCAAATAACCAATAATAGTTTGAATTTCATCCCAAAATATGTTAGCTATCCTGTATTTCATGGCATCCCATACCTACTTAACTATTTATAATTTCATAATGTTCAGTTTGTATCTTTTTGAGCTGATAATATCATCCACGTTCAAAAGAGCATTTCTGTATGAGAAAAGAAAATATGTTTAATAACACTAAATATTTTGTAAGCATAATAATAGTACTATGTAAGTGTGTTTGTAGCTTCATAGATAAACACTTTCTCCAATCCCTTGGGTCTGCTATTTTCCTCTATAGGTTCTATTGCACTATCAGAATTATTAATTTTTGAATCATGTGAATTAAATGTATTTGATGAGAAATGTTGGAATGTCAAGATATGACATGCTTTACTCTTAAAAGTCATGAAACTGACCTTTTATTTCATCATAAAACTATATTGGAATTTATGAGTTAGATTGAATATACATTAAAAGCAACAATAAAATCTTAACAGTTGGTTTTGAGGGAAAAACAGCTTGGTATAAATAAAGAGTCAGAATAGAAACAGAAAATATGGCCACAGCATGGGAATATTGGCTGACATTCTAGTTGCTAATTACTTGTGAGCAACTGCATAGAGATTGAATGCGATGTAATGATAAGCCTTATATGAATAAGTAGGATTATGAATTATTTCATTTCATTTTATTTCTGTTTCTTGATTAGGTTATGGTTACTACCATTTACCCATTTCCACATATGGATAAAAGATGCTTAGATAGACATATGCAAGACTAAATTAATGGCTCTACTCCATTTAGAGTTCTGTTTTCATAAACTTTAAAAAATAGTCAAGATATGGTATGTGACTTAATTCAGTAGTAAGCTAATTAATTCATATATTGATATGTTGTCAAATCAGAGGCAAACAAAAGCTTAATTGATAATGGGGTGGATATGACAATTCTGGTGATGTTTTGGATTAGAACAATGCAAATTCCAAAATAGAATAGTTAATAAATGATAGAATACTCTTTCAAATTTTAGTCTAAATGCAGAATAGGCGATGTGTAATATCCCTTTATAGGCTATGAATATTTTTATGACCATTGGTTAATAAAGAAGCTGCTTTTCTCTATGGCATGTCAGATAAATGTAGGGATGAAAACTAGACTGAATGCATGGAGAAAGAAGTTGGAGTCAGGCAGATATAGTATTAATGGCCTTGGATCTTCCACAAAGCAAAGTGCCTTACCCTCTCTTTGAGGGGGGTGGGGTGAGAGGGTGTGTGGATGGAATTGGAGGAGGAAAGGGAGTGGGAATTTGGATTGGTAATGTTTTTTAAAACTTAATAAATAGAAATGGAAAAAAGAGAAAAGGGTTTCCTGGTTCATACTAGTAGCATGATCAGCTCTGGCTATTTGGGGAGGTTTGTGAGCAGAGGGCTACAAGTTGCTTAATGGTGACATAGACCCATTATGTTCCTGGAGCTGGGGCAGTGGGACTGGCATGCAGAGGTGATGAATATATCTCCACCACATTGGATGAAGTAGGGCCCACAGGAAAACCCAAAACATTATTGCTAACCATGACCACTTACCATTAAAAAAAACACTCCAGATCAGAAAATGATTACAGATAAGCAATAAAGACATATTCATACAAAAATAGACCTCTGAACAGGTCACATAGTGTTTAAAAATGTATGTAGGCTTAAGAAAAAAAAAGAAAATGGGAATAGGAAATTATAGGAAGAAATAGCTTTAAAAAATAAAACAAAGTCTTTAAAGAGGCATTAAAAGTAATATAGAAAATTATAGACAGTCATATATTAAAGCAGAAAATATAATAAAATAAATATTAAAAAGTAATAGAGTTAAAAAATAAGTCACATAAAAATGAAAAATACAGAAAGTCTGGATCTTTGAATTTCTTGACTGCAGAGAGACAAGTGTGGTGCACGAGGTCCTTCTATCTATGTATTGCTTTCATTGGTTAATAAAGGAACTGCTTTGGGCCTATGGCAGAGCTGTAGAGGAACAGAGCTATGTGGAGAAAACTAAATGGAATTCTGGGAGGAAGAAGACAGAGTCAGAGAGAGAAGTCATGGAACTGCTACCAGAGACAGATTCCAGAACTTTAGCCAGTAAGCTACTGCCACGTGGTGATACACAGATTAAAGGAGATGGGTTAAATTAAGATTCAAGAATTAGCCAATAAGAAGCTAGAGCTAATGGGCTAAGCAGTAATTTAAAATAATATGGTTTCTGAGTGAATATTTTGTTTCTGGGCAGCTGGGACAAACAAGCGGCTTTTTACAACACATGTGATTCTTGGGGCTGCTAAGCTAAACTGACATATATATTTAAAAGGTATCTGGACTTTAAAATATAAGTGTAAGGATATGTTACTTTGGAAAAGAAGCTATGCTTTGGTTCCTCAGAGGATGGGAACTATAGATTCCTTCCAAACTAATGTGGTTTGGTGGAACAAGATCCCCTGAAAGGTCTCCATGAACCCTAAAATTACTTAGCCCAGCAAACAACAGGAAGAAGTTTGGAGTAAAATGTGTTCAAATTCCCTAAAAGGATTGTTTATAAATATTTATTTTCATTTTAAAATAGTTGTTTATAAATGATCAATGGTCACAGTCAGTTTCTAAAACAAAATTAAGAGGAATATGATATAGAAATAAATACTTTGCATTGGTATGGATCTTGCTCTATTGATACAAATTTAAGATCAATTTTGTTAAGTGTATATCTATTTCTGTCATTGTTTAAGATCTTGTGTTTGTGCAGTTCATTTAAACATTATTACAAAATAAATACAGATTAATGATAGTCATATAATAATCAACCTTGTAGTCATGTTAGTTAAGTTTTTTAGATATACAGGGATATATTTTAGTTAGATACTCTTCAACATTTCAAAGACCTACAGAATATGGCATTAAAATGTTTTAAGAAATTAGACTTTACTCAGCAGTGAGACATGTCTGCTTCTGGGAGTACCAATTGCTTCAGAGAGGTTGATGGGCATCCAATATGGGATTTGCCTTCAATGTAACGACTAGTCATTTGGCCAAGAAACTGCTCTTGCCCGAACTGCCTTATGGTATGATGTATGAACTGGAAAAGGAGGACTCACAGAAAAATGACTGCTGAACTTGCCAAGAAAAGTTGAGATAGTCCTTCAGCATTACTGCTTCATGAAAGAATGTGTCAGACATTCTGCAGAACACAGAAGAAAACGACTGACAAATGATCAATATAGGTGAAGCAGTGATTCAAATTTCCTGTTTCATGGAAAAGTCTGCCAGACACTATGGGCCTGTGGGGTGAATATGGATGCTCCAATGTTACAGAAGAACATTGGATGGCTATCCAGGCAGCAAGATTTCTCTGTCAATTCTAGGGTTTTGGAAGTTGCTTACAATATACTTCTTATTTACATAGGTTATATTATATCTTTCTGGGGTCTTTGATGAAGTTGAAGGCTAAATAGTTATATTTTTCTTAGTTATGATAAAAGATAACTTAGATATAATTAGACTCACAAATAAATATTTTAACTGATACATGTTTTGCTGTATGTTATTTTTCTATGTTAAGGTTAAAATCTTTCTTTTTATTTAGACAGGAAAGGGGAGATGATTGGGATTCCCCACTGTACACTTTGAATATGTTTTATTACCATTGGTTAATAAAGAAGCTGCTTTACCCTATGGCAGAGTAGAATCTAGGGAGGCAGGAAAACTAAACTGAATGCAGGGAGAAAAAAAAAAGGTAGATTCAGCTAGATGCCATGTAGCTACTGAAGGAG
Source organism: Alexandromys fortis (assembly GCF_014885135.2). Taxonomy (NCBI): domain Eukaryota; kingdom Metazoa; phylum Chordata; class Mammalia; order Rodentia; family Cricetidae; genus Alexandromys; species Alexandromys fortis. The sequence goes on from NW_026068086.1 coordinate 2,164,045, forward strand.
AAAGACACCAGAATGTTATTGGTAAGACATAGTCTTGTGTCAATACACATATTATTAGAAGTGGGTTAATTTAAGACATAAATTGTTAGAAATACATCTGAATGTTAGTCAAATAGTCTTGTAATTAATTTAGTTTCTGTGGGATTATTTGGGTCTGGAAAGCTGGGAAATAAAAGCACAGTCTTAATCTATAAACAGGTAATTGAAAATATAAGAGTTTGTGGAGGTAATAAGGATTATGTGGAGTTTAATATGTGTAGTGCTAAGGAAAAACTAAGTTATGAAACATACATAGGGAAAAATTTCTTGCTTCAAGATTAACATAAACTGTCTATTGCAAAGATAATTTGATATTAATGAAAGGAAAGACGTATTGATAGATGGCAAAACAGAGTGCAGAGGCGGCACTAACATAAGATTAAAATTGATATATTTACTAAATAAATTAAATGGAGAATAACACTTGATTTTTTTCAATAAGTCATGGGGAACAAATTAGATAACCATATGTGAAAAAAATTCAGATCATACTTTGACAATGAAGAGTAACTTTTACTTAGAGAATGATTTCTTTAAAGAGAAAATAAACATATTCTTATAAGAAAAAAAAGAAAGGTTATTTGGAGCACACACAAAGCTAATTATTTTAATTGTTAAAGCATACTATCTTTTTTCAAAATATAAATTATTAGTAATATAGGGAGGAAATATGTAAAATTAATCTCTATCTGTGTATGTATGTATACCAACATATTGATATATATATATATCATACCAATTTAATTGCAAGGGTTTAATAATTAAAACTGATAAATGATAGCAACACTTTATTGAAGAAAACATGACTGAAAAGTGATGAATGTCTGAAGTCATTAAGAAATGAAAACTAAAAACACACATATATATATCACCACACAAGTAATAGAATGAGTCAAGTAAATCAAATTGATATTAACAATTTCTGTTAAGGATAAGAAATTACTGCATTCAATATTCTTCTAATTGAATACAAAATTTTATACACACATTCATTATAAAGTTAGATATACATTCCCATTAATCTAGGAATGATTCTTTTTCCTAGGTGTGTAACCAAAAACCATGAAATCCCATATGAACATTAAACATGTGTGGTGCTATTAGAGTTACTGTGTTGTTAATTCCTCAACCTCAAATATTCCTAAACTACTGAATTGCAAGCAAAAAGAATAAGCAGACAATATCATGCTACTTGAAAAAGGGGAATGAAGGGACTAGAGATACATGCAAAACATGAGTTTAATCTTAACGATGCTGATTTAATGAAGTGGGACATTGAAGCGTTGCATCTGTTATTCAATGTATTTCAGTTCTGGGGAATTATAGCTATGAACCAAAATTCAATTAGCAGTTGCTGGAGTCTGAGAGTTGTAGTTGACAGTGTGGGTACCTTAATGGTATTACAGGAGTATCTGCACCTGACTGTAGAAGTGGTTATATAATTATGGGTTTTTACTAAATACAAAAAACTGGTATTAGATTATTTACATTAAACCATACCTGTGTGATTCTGAGAGATGCTTTGAAAAATATTGAAGGTAAAAAATAGGCATTTATTGATTAGTCTGCCTCTTCTTAATTAATATGAAGTTTTGTGGTCAAATTAAACTATGTTTTGGAATCAATTAACAATCATGCAACACTGTATGATCAGAACAATTTAGACTGTTGTTTTTTCTTATCCAAGGTCATGCCATCAAATACTGTTTTTACTAAAATTAATTTTCCATGTAGGTAAAATAAATATTTTAAACTCTGATTTGTAAAATCAATCCAGTGTATGGGGAGGGTTCTAGCTGGATAATGATGTGACCTTCATTTTAGACATCCGTTACCGTAAAATTTTTGTGGCTATGAGTAGGATACACCTCTCTCACAATCTTTAATCCTATTCTCAGGATGGAGATAGGTGATGCCATGGGCAATTCATCATGTTGCCTCAGAACACGTCACAGTAATGAAACAGGTCACTAAACAAAATTATGCTCAAAATATCTGGAAGGTCTACAGTTAAATTTTGGTTTTCTCTGTTGTTCTGTGTCTTATTGTGCTTATATATGTTGTAAATTGATATATAAATATATAGCCTGCCGAAAAATTCTTCAGTGGGATACATGTATCTTATGTTCAAGGTTTGACGAACTTTCACAAATTTTTCCACCTGTGTAACTCACAGTAGCATTATCATAGCATTGATCACCTCCATTCTCTCAGGACATCCCATGTTACTTCTCCCAGCCCACTACTATGTCTGTTTTGTGTAGGCTGTCCTTGTTGAAAGCTTATTGTTTGGACTCTTGGTTGAATATCTATTACCACACTCCTCTTTTAATTTGTATGGGATGTCATGCAGATGTAACCATACATTCTACACTCTTTTGCCTCTGCTTTTACATGCCATAATAATTGTGAGCATCATGCTTACTAGTTATAGTAATGCTAGTAATACAACTAATCATAGAATACAGCTGGCTCATTTTGCTTCCATTATTTCATTGTATTGAAAAAAAATCAGACTTAATTATAATGATGATGATAATGTAAAAAGGGGAAAATATAACATGAAAATATTTATGGGATCCACATTGAAAAATATTTTATCACTGTTTTTAGTTTTTAGATTTACTTTATCAGTTTTCTAACATTAAAGTGATATTTTGAAACAATAGAAATTCCTTGCTCTCCTATTCCATGAACACACTAATTCATACAAGATTTATTTTTTCTAACTATTGTGAATATGGTTTGTTTTGGAGGCAGAATAATATTCATCTAATATTTTCTATTCTTTTCTTTTATACGTGAAACCATGCAGAGTGAAGAGTTATGGTAAAAGGAAAAACAGAGAGAGAAAATAAAGAAAAAGGTGCTATTAAAAATGCGTGATAGACTATTTTTGGTTTATTATAGAAACTCTCAATTTTCTGAAAGAACTATAGCATTTGAAACTATTTTATTTTTTGAAATTTTGATTGAATAACATTTCCCCTTCCCGTCCCTCTCTTTAAACCCTCCCACACATCCCTTCTTATTTTCTTTCATATTTATGCCTCCCCCTTTTCCATTAATGTATTAGCTGGATAATTCAAACTAAACAGTGGCTCATTGTGATTATTATTGTCATTATTATTATAAACCCACACAAAGGAAACATTTTTCATTTGGAGAACTCACTGGCCCTACTCAATCTCAATGTTATATTCTTTTTATGTTAATAGTGGGCACTTAGTAAACATTTGGGGAGGCCAAGAAATTAAAAGGTTTTAAAAGTGGAAGTGATTTAGGGACAAAAGGAACATAAGAAATTGCATGCTTCTTGTTTTTATAACTGCCACATGGCTTTCCAGGACTCCCATAGTTTATTAAAATTTATTTCAGAATAAGTTGATTAATGTACTTCTGAAGGGATATTTTTGTTACTTTAAAAGAATACATTATTTCATCTAGAAACTTCTGTATCTTTCTGAGTGATATCCATCTTAGTCTGTATTAAGTTTCATTTAAGAGAGAAGTTCTGTGATAAATCATCATTAGTTATGTAGTTATGTCTTTAAAATATTTATGGGAAACACACTTGAACATCTATTGCACATTCGGTCTTACATTACTATGGAGACGCTGCTAAGAGATAATTGACCCTATTGGTACTGAGCAAGTTGAGTAACAGAGAAACTTGAACACTGTGGCCTGGGCTTTGTAGGAGTGCTTTTGAGCAAAAACAAAACAAAAACAAAAACAAACAAACAAACAAACAAAAAAAAAAAACAGAGGCCACACACTGACATCTGTCCCCAGTTAGCCAATGAGAGAGAATAAATGTAATGATATGCGTTGTTCCTGATTGGATGCTCTTGTACCTTTCATTCTCTTACTGTCTTTCCCTCTGTTGTAATTCCAAGCTCAGGACTCCTGTGTAATTTTGAGTCTTAAATATGAAGTTTTGTTTGTTGGTCTGAGATGCTAATGATGAATACTAGGCATTTCACTGTGTATAAGAGCCTTTCCAAATACTTGTGCACAAACTTTAGTTTTATTACAAATCCTAGAAATAAGGGAAGATCATTCTGACTTGAGTGTTTCAATGTGTATGGTAATGGTAGGGTGAGGTAGGGTGGGGTGGCAATATAGGATTCAGTAGTTTAAGGAGTAGAAAGTGAAAAAGGACTCGTTAATATAAATGGGGTGGCATCAAATACCTGTTTGTCTAAATTCTCAAAGCTATAGAATAAGGCCAGTTCAGGCACCCTCTCCTCTGCTGCCCAAGGAACAAGCTGGGGACATCTCCTTGGACACCTGGGAACCCCTCCAGAGTCAAGTCTCTTGTCAAATCTAAAATGGCTCCCTTAATTAAGATATCTACTTCCCTGCTCCCACATCCACCCCTCCACCATCCCAGCCATCCCATTCCCTCAAGCTCTCCCCATCCTCCCCTTCTCCCTTCTCTCCCCCTATCTCCCCTTATCCCCACCCCACCCCCGTGCTCCTAACCCCTGTCCGGCAATTTTGTCCACTTCCAATATTCAGGAGGATAACTATATGTTATTCTTTCGTTTCAGAATATCTTGCATATCACCGTAGAATCTTCATCTGGCGATGGATGGAGATAGAGACAGAGATAGAGATAGAGACATTGGAGCACTGGACTGAGCTCCCAAGGTCCATATGAAGAGCAGAAGGAGGGAGAACCTGAGCAAGGAAGTCAGGACCGCGAGGGGTGCGTCCACCCACTTAGACGGTGGGACTGATCTAATGGGAGATCACCAAGGCCAGTTGGACTGAAACTGATGGAGCATGTGATCAAACCGGACTCTGAATGTGGCTGATGGTGGAGGCTGACGGAGAAGCCAAGGACAATGGCGCTGGGTTTTGATTTTACTGCATGGGCGGGCTTTGTGGGAGCCTAGTCTCTTTGGATGCTCACCTTCCTGGACTTGAGGGGAGCAGGGAGGACCTTGGACTTCCCATAGGGTAGGGAACCCTGACTGCTCCTTAGACTGGAAAAGGAGAGGGAGGGGGAGTAGGGGGAGGAGAGGGAAGTGGGAAGAGGGGAGGAGGTGGAAATTTTCAATTAAAAAAAAACAGTAAATAGATTCTACAGACCTCTCAATGGTATACTGTTGGGTAATAGATCAAATAAATTTTTTTTGTCAAAGTTCAAAAAAAAATAAATTCTCAAAGCTAGAACTTTGTCCTCCCATATCTAAAGTACTAAAATATCACCCATTTCATGGTTTCATCATGGTGATGATCTTCAGTTCTCTGGGAGCTGCACAGGATTCCTGTTTGCAAATGTTCACAATTTTTAGCAACTGCCTGGTTGACCTATAGTTTCTGACCTATAGAACAAGGATGTAACTCCATTTTTACTTTTAAACTAGGAGTAAATAATTATTGCAATATAAATCAATTAAGAAAACAGTAGACAAAAAAGTCCCCTTTCAGTTGGACATAGCAGAGTTTCTGTGTATGTCTTCTCGCTTAGCTGGTCTCCTTGGGGAACATTTGCAGAGCCAGGCATTGGCTGAGGCTCAGGGTCATCTAGCAGAAGGGCTCTGCTCTGGGGCAGATAAGCTGGTGAAGCTTTGAAAGCTGTACTGGCTGCTGTAGCAGTTTGGAATTGGGGTAGGACTGAATGCAAGGCTTCCACCTCTCTCTCATGAAGTTTAGCTGAGGGCTGAAGTAGCTAGGTATTAGCATAGGCACCAAAAGTTACACTGTGTACCTTGAACAGTGTTTAGAAGTGCAAGTCTTGGAAGAGAGAAGGGCATTCAATGCACTTATGGGTTTCTTTTCTTAAAATGTTGAAACCAGAGCAAAAATGACATGGATACAATTGTCCAACCACCCTTGACGATGCTTATTTTCGAATGGGATTAAAGTGAATTGCCCTTTATTTTAGGTAGCTGTAAAATAAATGTTTATTTTATAAACAATACAAATTAAACTCAGCTATGAGTTATTTTAGAAAGAATTTCTTTGCAATAAAAAAACCGTGGAATTTAAAAAAGCAAAAAGTGTGGGTCAGAGCAAAAAAGGTACAACCCTAGGGCTGAAGTCAATAAAGCCACTGGCAGCACACTTCATATTTTAAAATCGGCATAAAATATCATTTTATTACTCCTATGAATATGTAAAGAACATGGAAAAGAGGATAAATGCATCCTAAAAAAAGAGTTGTGAACATAAGATCAATTAATTTCAAAAAGTTGTCTGACAGTGCTGGTAGGCTTTTCAAGAAGATGATAGAAGCCAGAAGGTAATAATAGCTGTAATGCAGTGAAGGAAAGGATTTGCTGGCTAGTGTTACTCAACTCTTATTATGGAGACATGAATGAGTGTCTACTCATCCCAGAGAAGACACTAAAAATGATGACAACCATGCCTTGCTTGATGAATGAATGAATTTGTTGATGAGGGCTGACATACAGGCCCGTGGATGAGAGGTTATTTATAAAAATATGCATGCCACAGACAGATGCATTACCCCACCATGGGTGGTGACTCATGAAAATGCTATCACTGGAGTTTCCTACAAGCTATAGAAGTCTCCTAGGAATCTTTTTCCAGATATTTATTTATTGTTTATATAGCTGTCAGGGAGTCCTGGAGAGCAGTGTAAGTTTGTTTAAGTTCCTGAGTCTTATGAGCTTGACAAGTCTCTTCAGAAAGGACGATTTTTGATTTGAAGAAAATAATTAAAGTTAGGATTCTATTACCAGCAAAACTAATCTAAAACCAAATGCAAAATAGATGTTTCACAAAACAGAAATCTAGAGCATTTATCATCAGTGGAGATATATTAATCTTTCAGTTCATGATGAATGACACAAAGTGAAAGCAAATACATTTAGGAAGAAACAAAGAATAACAGAAATTAAAAATTATGTAGTTTTGGCCTAGGGAGAGCATACATGTGGCAGGAGGGTATTTTGAGGGGTATTCAGAGGGAGCTGAAAGGGAGAAGTTAGGATTTGATCAAGTTATTTATTCTCTGTGCATATGTGAAATTGTCAAAGAACAAATAAAAAATATTTTAAAAACTTAAAAAGAAAAGTAATATTAGTGGTAAAATAGTTATCTGTCCTTAGTTTTTTATTTAATATTTACATAGCAATGTTAATATACCATGTTTTTGTTCTGGTATGAGGTTTTAAATACAGATTCTCGTAGCCATGACTACAAATATTTGCAGAAAAATGTTTCTGCTCTAGTCTCTGTGCAGTTGAGAGTTCATTGCTTTTCAGGATTCACAGTTTTCCTGGTATGTAAATGACAATTTTTTTCCTAGTCAGTAGCTTTGTATCAGACAAATGCAATTATTTTCATTAAGTGATGTGTAAGGCTTCTATGGTAAAGAGTATGAACTTAAGGTTATGGCTAATTTTATGTGTCAATTTTACTATAATGAGGGATGCCTAGAAATTTAATTAAGAACTTTTGTGGAGTATATCTGTGAAGGTGTTTCTGAATGAGATAAGCAGTAGACTGAATAAAGCAGATTCTCTGCTTCCTTAAGTAGGCACCGTTCAGGCTGTTGAAGGACAGAACAAAAGAGGAGCACAAAGGAAGGGAGACTTACTCACTATTTCAATGCTTGACCTGGCACACTCTTCCTGGGTCTTAGACCTTAGTGTTTGGAATAGAACTTTACCACCTGCTGTCCTGGGCTTCCAGCTTGCATATGGAAGATTACAGCTCTAGTCCATGAATAATCATGCAAGATGATCTCTCTCTCTCTCTCTCTCTCTCTCTCTCTCTCTCTCTCTCTCTCTCTTNTCTCTCTCTCTCTCTCTCACACACACACACACACACACACACACACACCACACACACATACACACACACACCAAACAAATACAAACATAAACTTCATCCTATTGGTCTTATTTCTTTGGGAAACCTGAATTAATAGATCATGCTTCCAAATTAAAAACAACTGAATACGACTGAAGGACCCAGGTTTTAATTCTCTTAATCAATAGTTAATTCTAAAGAATACCAATCAAATCCCAGCATCACTTTCTATTTTAGGAATTGATATACTGGCTTAATTCTTTAAACTTGGAAACGACAAGGAAAAATGCAACCAAAATGGATATGTAAAACTGACAATACTAAAGACATTTGAAAATGTCACATTAGATGTATCACTGTAAAAACTTACACACACACACACACACATGCACATGAACATACATACACACACACACACACACACACATTCCAGGCTAACAAATAAGCATTCCAGTTCCAGGAATGGGTCACTTCTTTTTAAATTGTTGGCTAATGAAGTCCAAAATGTTCCCAAACATTACAGACTATTGCCAATACTATTGGTTCTCTAGAGATTGCTGGTTAGTCCCCATTGTTGAAGATTCCACAAACATGTATTATAGAATATGTAGAAATAAATTTGGTAATCATCTGGAAATTTCTTTTCTACTAAATAACTTTCATAGTATCGGAAGCTGCTATTCAAGCTACTGGTGAAGAAAAATAGTCTTCATCCATACCCAGTTATGACCACCTGGCAAGCTATGCTCCATTGTTATGATAATGGCACCAATGTTATGAGAGTAATATAAACACTTTCGGATTAGATTGAAGTGTTCTCCCTAAGTTAAAACCCATAACTGGCACTGATAAAGGGGCCAAGGACCTTTGATAAAACAGATCATAGGCCCTAGAGAAGAACCTACTATTACTCTACTAAGTGGACATAGTATTAAACCGAAAACTAATAACATATTGTTAAAAGTATAGAGAATTCATCTTTCAACTCTCACTGTAGAAGCTTTCTTTTACAGCAGATACAAATTAATTTTGGAGTTGTTTGGCCAATTTGTTGGAGGAGGGGCCTATTGTTGATTCCTGGCTGCCCGACTAGCTTAGACCTGAAATAATCACACAGAAACTGTATTAATTAAATCACAGCTTTAGCTTCTTATTGTCTAACTCTTACATCTTAATTTAACCCATTTTTTATTATTCTGTATAACACCACAAGGTCATGGCCTAGCAGCAAAGTTTCAGCATGTCTATCTCTGGCGGCGGCTTCACGGAATCTCTCTGACTATGCCTTCCTTCTCCCATGCTATAGACCAAACCGTTTCTTTATTGATTTGCCAATAAAAGCAACACATAGAAAGAATCCACACCAAATTAAATCAGAGAGCAACAACTGGTCAAGGTACAGAGAGTAAGACTGAGGGATGCTCAGCCCTAAAAGGGACATCTGCATCACATCCTGTCCTCCCGAGATCCAGGGATCATGGTGAAAGAGGGAATGGGAAATATTGAAAGGACAAAAGAGAGTTTATAAATACAAGGAAACTGTTTTCCAGACACAAGAGCAGCAGGTGTATATACAAGCTCATGGAAGCCAGCATGCATGTGACCTGCATAAGCACAAGGCAGAGCAATTATGAGTCTGGAAGAAGGAAAGTGATCATGAAGCCCACCTCTAGATAAGGGAGAATTGGGAATTTATAACTACTGGGGGGGGGGGGATAGGCATACTTCTTTCCTGATGTGGCCCTTGATGTGTTGATCATGTAGAAGGTTCCATATCCATGAAAATGCCATTTAACCTGAGTTTCACTTATATTCTAATGCAAATATTAAAATAGAAATTTTAAAAATGGCACAATTGGGAACATTCCACTGTCTCAAGAGATTGCTATTAGAAAGCTATGGAATCTAAGACAGCGTGAATTTGAGGAAGCTATAAATATTTCTGTGATGTTTGGAACCATTCCTGCACATACACTCTGTTTCAACAATGGTTTTAAGAGAATTTGGCTTGAGGTTGAAAGTCTTTTTTATCACATGGTACTGGAATGGTTAGATGCGTTGTTTCAATATGACTCCCAGAACCTTCTCCCTCACACCAAACAAAAAACTAGAGTGATCACATATTACTTTGAATATAGATGCAAAATAACAAAATTTGAAGTAAAAAATCCCACATTTGTTGTATAAGCAAAAATTTGGACAGAGTACACAAAAAGTAATAAACAATGAGAGCACATAACTGTCTTAATCAAAATTAAAATGATCCTTACAAAAATTTCATTAATATTAAATAAAAGTTGGGTTTCTTCCTAATAAAATATATTTCTTGTTCCAATGTGTATAATTTACTTTTAGAAATCAATATAGAGAAAATTCAAATAAAATAATCAAATAATTGAATGGACATTTCAAAAATAACGATTAAAAGTTAACCAATATGTAAAATGCTGATGTTTTATGTTGGGACTTTGTATTAAAGCTGTGATGGTATTAGAGTGTATGATCTTATAATGAACAATATTTATAGCATTGGAAAAACCTCAGTGTTGGAGTATTTACAATAAGTCGGAACTCTCATATTTTCCTAGCAGTACCTGAATAGTACTTTGTAAAAGTACTCAAGAGTTACCTGTTACCTAAGCTTCTAACTATACCCGAACATGTTATGAATGAAAACCATAAGGCAAGAAGTTAAGTGTGCTATTTATTATAACATACCATATAACTGAAACATCTATAATAGGCAAATTCATAGAGACAGAAAGCGACTGAGAACTTTTCTACAACTGAGAGGAGAGTTCATGGTTATTGATTGCCAATGGGTATGGTATTTACTCTTGCAGTCATAAAAGTATCCCTCTTCTTCCCTTCCTTCCTTCCTTCCTTCCTTCCTTCCTTCCTTCCTTCCTTCCTTCCTTCCTTCCTTCCTTCTTTCCTTTCCTTCTGTTCTTCTTTCCTTCCTTTCTTTTTGTTTGTTTAATCTATCTATCATCTATCTATCTATCTATCTATCTATCTATCTATCTATCTATCTATCTATCTATCTATCTATCTTCTATCATCTATCTATCTATCTATCTATCTATCTATCTATCTATCTTCTATCATCTATCTATCTATCTATCTATCTATCTATCTATCTATCTATCTAATATCTATCTATCTATCTATCTATCTNATCATCTATCTATCTATCTATCTATCTATCTATCTATCTATCTATCATCTATCTATCTATCTATCTATCTATCTATCTATCTATCATCTATCTATCTATCATCTATCTATCTATCCTCTTGGTGTGGGAAGTATTTCCGTACATGTGTGATGGAGGAGCCACATTACTGAAGGTATCTATCAGCTATAGGAGTTTCCTGGTAGACTTTTTGAGGTCATTTATGTATGCTATCATATCATCTGCAAATAGCACAAGTTTGACTTCTTCCTTTCCAATTTATATATCCTTGATCTCTTTCGTTGTCATTGCTCTAGCTATAACTTCAAGAACAATATGGAATAGATATGGAGAGAGTAAAAAGCTTGGTCTTGTTCCTGATTTTAGTGGAATCACTTTGGGTTTCTCTCCATTTAATTTGATGTTAGCTTTCGGCTTGCTGTATATTGCGTTTATTTTGCTTAGATACATTCCTTGCATCCCTGATCTTTCCAAATCCTTTATCTTGAAGGCGTGTTGAATTTTATTGAATGCATTTTCAACATTTAATGAGATGATCACATTTTTTCTTTCAGTTTATTTATATAGTGAATTACATTGATAGATATTCATATGTTGGACCATCCCTGCATCTCTGGTATGAAGCCAACTTGATCATGGTAGATGATTTTTTTTTTATGTGTTCTTGGATTTGGTTTTTCAGTATTTTATTGAGTATTTTTACATCATGAGGGAATTCACTTTCTTAGTTGTGTCTTTGTGTAGTTTTGCTATTAGAGTAACTATAGCCTCATAAAAAGAGTTTGGAAATATTCCTTCTGTTTCTATTAAGTGGAAGAATTTGAGGAATATAGGTATTATCTCTTCTTTGAAGTCATGGCATATTATGCAATGTTATGCTTATAGAGGGGCCTAGAAAAACATATATTATGCACTGAAAATATCTGGCCCTGTCTTTATTTTGGTTGGGTGGCTTTTGAGAACTGCTTCTATTTCCTTACAGGTTGTAGGTTTATTTAAATTGTTCACCTGGTCTTAATTTAGTTTTGGTATGTGGTACTATCCAAAAAATTATTAATTTGTTTTACATTTTCCAATTTTGTGGAGTATAGGTTTTTGTAGGATGACCTAATGATTCTCTGGATGTACTCAGTGTCTGTTGTTAGGACCCCCTTTTCATTTCTGTTTTTGTTAATTTGCATGTTCTCTCTCTGCCTTTTAATTACTTTGTATAAAGGTTTGTCTATCTTGTTGATTTCCTCAAAGAACAAACTCTTTGTTTCAATGATTCTTTGTTTGTTTTCTTTGTTCTTATTTTATTGACTTCAGCCTCAATTTGATTATTTCCTATTGTCTACTCCTGGGTGAGTCTGCTTATTTTTCAGGAGTGCTGTTAAGTCACTAGTATGAGATTTCTCCAGTTTCTTAATGCCGGCACTTAGACCGTTTTTAAGGGCAGGCCCTATGCCCAGCAGTAGAAGAACAACATAAAGGAACTAAGAGGCACTTTTGGAGGTTCTTTGTCTCATGATGCATTGCCAGTGTTTTAAACATACAAACATATACACAAAAACATACATCTTACAGGCATAGTTTCCAGTTTTGTGTTTTTATGGTATTTTGTGTGTGAACATGAGTGTCTCTGTGTCTATATGTGCTTCCTGTACTTTTGAGTCTTTTTCTTCCATTTGTTTGTTTTAGCATAGATTTTTTGTTTTTGCTTTCTTTTATTGTATTATTATTTTTAGATTATTATTTGTTTTCTAATGAAAGAGAGAGGGGGAACATGAATGTGGATTTAGATTTGGATGTAAAAGGAGGTGTGGAGGATCTAGGCAGAGTTGAGGGAGAGGATTGTAATCAGAATACATGTATGATAAAAACCTCTTTTTTTGAGCAAAAAGCAAAAGAGAGTTTCACAGAATGTGAACTTAATAAATCCACCAAGTAACAATGTTATAAAATGTATTATTTCTCAGCAATTAGAGAGAATGAGCTTCTGTCTTTACTCACCATGAAATGTTCTTCTTAGCAATATTATGCTTATAGAGGGGCCTAGAAAAACACATATTCTTTTATCCAATTTTTATTAACTCAGGTGGAGACAAAGCCTTGGGACAATGGAAGAAGCCCTGTGTGACAGGATCACCAGAAGAATGATGAGTTATTGTAAAAGTAGCAGAGGAGAAACAGTCTTTCAGTGGATATGAGGACAGGTGCTACCTTTTCATTGGAGAGTGGCTTTGTGTACATATGGAGATATCTCTCAAGCAAAGAATGCGGATTACTACGCATTCTGTATTTATTGTGTGATATCTCTAACGGAAGACACATTTTGTTGTGAAAATTTATATTATATGAAGGAGGTCATTTTTGTAAATGTTCTGCAGGTAAGAGGAAGATGCTCATCTTGCCTTATTGGCATTTCTGCCCTTATCAACAATGGTTTAACCACACACACAAACAAATACCATATACCAGGCTGACCTTGCTACAACCTATGACATCATGATAGAGAAAAAGCTCTTTGACAGCAGCTTGAACAGCCCCAGGTGACATCATTTGCATCAGTAGCTTATTATATTCTTTCTGTAATTATTTGTAACATTTCCAAAAGAGAAAAAAAATACATTTGAGGATTGACTGTAGAATAAACCAGGCTTTGAACATTATATTTGAAGTCTTCTACAAAGTACAATTGGATGAAAGGCATGAAAATATGACTCTGCAGTATCACATTAAAAATATATGTAGTAATCAGTGATGGGTGGAATTTTTCAAAAGTAATTCAAATGCTAATGCCTATGGTGAAATCTTTCAACTGGGAAATGTGGGGACCTGTTTGTGTTGATTGTTCTGCCAGATTCCAATTTCTCTCAGCAGAGAAAAACCTTTTATAAATTAATAAAACCGTTCCATTCTGAAAATAGTGGGGCATACAGCTTAATGGCTGGAATGTGTTGCCAGGACTTTGTGATTTAGATGGTGTGCTGTGGCTAGAACAATACTCCAGTGCACTGAACTTTAATGTCAAATGTCAGCTTCCTGCTGATTGTAACTCCAGACAGACCCACAGAGGTTTACTGTTAGAATAAGTGTGATTTATATCCTTCTCTGCTCACTAAAATTTGTCAAACACTTCTCATCTTCTAAACATACTACATTTTTTTTTTTCGCAAACAGAATCTTGTAAAATCCTAGTTCCATCATCAACATTAGAAAACAGCAGTAGGGAGATTAAGCATTTGGAAAGAAAAGTTGTATAACCATTATGTTCTTATCTTGGATCTAAGCCTTTTCAAAACAATGTTTGCTTCTTCTGGAAAACATTACAGTATAAGTCATTATTTTTCATGATTACCCGTGAGTAGTGGATACATTTCAATTTACACTGATGAGTGGTGCACAAATAAAGATTGATACTAAAGTAAAATTTTCTAGAGTAAATTCTTCTCATGACAGTCTAGGAAATAGGCTCTTTAGAGTTCTCAGTGGAATCCATGAATCACTAGAAGGGAGAATTTGACTGGTGGATGACTAGATATTCTCCAGGGAAGGAAAACTAATCACTGGGTCTTACTTTATAAAACCTGGAAACTCTGTGTGTGTGTGTGTGTGTGTGTGTGTGTGTGTGTGTATTCAAATAGACTCTGCAAACAAACTATCCTGTGATTTCTAGGAGGAGAACAGAGAGTTTTATATTAAGAGAATTTGGTTGTGTGACAATGTTCCCACCTCCTCCAGATCAGTATCACTCATCCAAGTTCCCAGTTCATAATTCTTTTCCAACAAATACAGTTCATGAAGCATCACTTGGAACTGTGTAATGGTCTGAGCACACTATACTTTCTAGTCCATGAATGACACTTTACTAGAAAAGCGTTTACATTCAAATTTTGAATATGCACATCTTTCTTAGTAATTCATGTTTAAAAGAAGATATCATCCTGAGCCCTAGCAAGAACATCAATCTCAGATAAGGGATTATGTGTTATTTTCTTGTAATTTACATCTCATTAACACTTGAGCAAAGGGATATCAGAAACTCATGACTGTATTTGAGAAATGAACATCATGTCATGTGATCGCTAACCTTTAGTTTGTTGTTCATGAACAATATTAAAGCAAAATTTATTGAAAAATCAATTTCAAATAGTATTTAAGTCTAAAAAGAACTTCTTGTGAAAGATTTTATAACATTCAATAAATTAATAGTGTGCCCTCAGTGCTAGCTTGATAAATGTTCTTTGCACACAAAGTGACATAGACAGGGCTATTGACCAAAACTGGATCTATATAAAGTATTTGCAACTCATTGTTTTTTTTTTAACAAATTAACCCCAAACTCATTTCATTCAAAAGCATTATATTACATAGATTTAGTGAGTCAAGAATTTAGTTGTTTAGTAGATCTAGCTTGTCTTACCTTTGAGATTTACTTAACCATCTAGCCAGGACTGCTCTGATCCTAGGGGTGCTAGAAGTGTTACTTTCATTTCGAGGGTGATTCTACTACCCAATCTTTATGACTTTGATGAGAAGCCATTTGCTTAGCACATGAACGCTCCTGATTGGCTGGTTAAGTATCTGGCAGTTGACTTCTTCCAAAATGTATGTATGTATGTATGTATGTATGTATGTATGTATGTATATATAGAGAGAGAGCAATCAAATAAACATATTGGTATTATGTTGCTGCTCAAAGATGTTGAAAGGTTATAAGAATGAACACAGCCTTCCACAAAGAGGCATGAAGTTGCACAGCTAAAGATGTGAGGTAAAAATGACACAGCCAGGTCTCACTATAATAGTAGTACTATAATGTCTGATCTTTAATCACTACTGGCTTGAGAAACATCTGGAGACAATCAAGAATAAGTCTATAACGAAAAAAGAAGAGTGTCAAATATTGTTATCAAGACTAAAGAGAAAAACAGGAAGAGAAGAAGAAATAAATAGGAGCCAGAAAAAACTTCCAAATTGTCACTGGAATTCAATCAAGTTCTAAAACTTCAGGAGGCATCTAAAGATGCATAAATGTATGACAGTCAAAGCTGTCAATAATTAGAAAATATATTTTGTCCAGGTGAAACTATATTTGTATAGTAGTCTAACAAAAAATTAATGTATAGTTAGAAAAATAAGAACGTTCAACCCACAGTCTATTTTGGTTCCAGTCTGAATTTAAATTTATGTTATAATATGTCTTTTTTATTCAGTCACAAAATAAAGAGAAGAAATTCAATAAAAATTCAGCATAAATTTAGTTTTGCATAATAGATAATTTCATATTTATGTTTCAATAGTAAGATGGTTATGACTAGGTACTTTATACTGGAGAGATTTGCTTAGCATACGCTTTTGGCAGCAGGAGTCCAATCCTGTGTGACACTCACATGAGAATCTTCTTGTCTGTGACAACGTAGTGGATCAGAGAGGGAAACAGCCATATGCAGAATGGGCCAAGCATTTGGAATGGCTTTGCCTCAAAGCAAGCCACCTTCACAAAGGCCAACTCACGCTAAGATTCTCGTGAGTACTTTCACACTAGGATGACCCCCTGAGAAGACTACCATTGTCTCAGCGCTGCTGTACCAAGGACCCAGTTCCCAGCACAGAGATATTTGGGGAGCCAATTCTACCCGAGTCACAGCAAGTATCATGTGTGGTATTTTCTTTCTGTTTCCAGACAAAGTGAAAATATTGAACCAATTGACAATATGCAGGCAATCACTAACATAAGAAAATGCACTGTGTAATGAGTCCATGATCTAGCTGACAGTCTCCTTTCTGATAAATAACAAATAACCAACCTCTCAAGGAGAGGCACTTCGACAAGACTCTTTGTAGGGCAAGTAGGGATCAAACACTTGCTGGAACAAATTGTTCCTTAAATTTCTTGTTTAGGATTGTGCCTAATGTATTTTATTTTTGTTATCTGTAGTTTCTCAAGAAAATCATTAAAAGGGGATATTAGAGCTTTTATTAAGGTTGCAATAATAATTTTGAGTGTTTATATAATGTCTTTATATACTCTTAAAGTATTGTCCAATGAATGTTCTTATCACATTTTCCTCTTTAGAGTACTACAAAGTATTATCTCTCTTTTGGGAAGGATTCACTTGAATGTTCGCTTTCTTTCTTAAATATGATGATGAATTCTGCGTGCTTGGCTTTCGTGGTGGTTCTAATTGGATAGCCTTCAGGATCAGCTAACCCTGATTCACATTAAAAGATTCAGTCCCATATTTTTCATAAGTTACACAGTTTGTGTGACATAGTTTCTATCTTTGGAACACAGCAGCTGGCTCAGTGTGTATCTACTTTACTGCTGAGAACAGCGTGAGTTTTCTGAAATTAGAAACATGACATGTTAAAGTCTTTTGAGTGTATGCACACCTACTATTATCTGTCTACTCTCTCTCTCTCTCTCTCTCTCTCTCTCTCTCTCTCTCTCTCTCTGCCTATCATCTTTCTATCTATTATGAATCTATGATTATCTTTGTATCATGTATGTTTCATCTACATAAGAATATTCATAATCACAGTTTGAATAGGTGATTGTTGGAAGACAATAATGACAGACAGAAGAGGGAGAATATTAAGGGACTAGGCAGACATGAACTAGTATCTCCATGCCATGAGTACTTAGGACTTTTGAAATATACATTACTCTTATTTTCACAAATGTTAGTCATTTTTTCCTCAAAATTTGTAATAAATATAGCTATATGAAAAAGAGTACAGAGAGTCATAGAAATTCTGTAGAGTAAAAGTGTGCATTGAAGTTTTAGCAAGTTTATCCTGTAATGTGGTTCTGAAGCACTGTAGGCAATATACCTTGCAAACACCAGGAATACAGTGCATACATCTTATTTGGTGAATGTTCACACCTTCTTAAATTAAAAAAAAAAATAGATGAAATTTGTGAAAAGATGATACAAAATACCCAGTATTTAACATGATTTCTCTTGTTAGATGGGTTTTAAATGTTCATTGAAAAATTCTTAGAATGGTTCAGACAAAAGGAAAATTATAGACTTGTAAGCAGCCAGTGGAAAAAGTAAGGAGGAAATGAAGACTCCTACATAATGACATTGCTTAAAAAGGTACTCAGAACTCCAGAGAGCTTTTTTTAATTGTCATACTTAAAGTCAGCTTCGTGACATTAACAAGAAAATATTTAATGGATTTCTTCACATTCAATATCACTGATAGATATACTGGCATTCAAATGCATGTTCACATCAAAAATTGATATTTTAAACACTAACTTAAGATGTTCATTTAATGGAATAACTGATTTTAATTTTCCATTAAGAAGTTCACGTCAATGAAAATCAATGACAGTTTTCCAATAGACAGATGTCCCTTCTTTTTTGGCATCTACTCTACATAATTTTCAAATATTGTTAAAATGTCTTAAGTTGATTACATGTTTCTAATTTTCTTTTTCAATACCCCAACCTCTTGAGTTTATTTTCATAATCCTTTTATCTTTTGTATATAGGCCAATGGACTATAAAATCAAATGTCTTGAATAATCAAAACTATATCTCCTAAAATTTCCCATTTTATGATCTTAAACAGCTGCAATGCCTGTCAGCCCTCTAGATTAAACCATGCACATTGTACCTATTAATTTGAGATTAAATGCCTAAGGCAACTTTTGCTTCTGAATCAGTTCAATTAGCAATTATGAACCATCCTTTCTTAGTGAAAATTCATTCAAAGGAAAAAAAGACTATTATTTTAGAAATAAAAGTTTATTTGGTTAAATTCGAATGTGTAAAGAGGTTTTAAAGTGTTTATTATTATTATTACCATGATTATTTTTTCTGTCTTTGAAACCTTTTCCATTTATGTAGCCCAGGGTGTCCTCAAATTTATGATCTTTCAACTTCTGCCTTCCTAGAGCTGGGACAACAGTCTTGGACCATGCCTGGTTCATGATGGTTGTTTAAAGGATTTTAATTGATATTTTTCATGTCAGTCTATTAGTTTTTTGCTTGATGACTTTCAGCAGTCTTTTATTCATTGGAAGGTGCTGCAGGATTACTGAGATGTTCCAGTTTGTAATGTTTGTTACACAGCGTCAGACCCCAGCATCTAAAAACAGCTGGGCACATCAGCACACTTCTTGAATCCTAGTACTTGTAGAAGTAGAGGCAGATGGATCCCTAGAGCTTCCAGGGCAGCTGGTCTACCTGTATCTACACACCCAAAATCCCAGTGAGTAACCCTGTTTCCAACATGTAAGGGGAGGGTAATTGAGAAACCTTCTGGATAGACCTCCTACTTCCACGTGAAACATTCTCATGTGTGTGCATATATATGTGAACACACACACAGATAGATACATAAATAGATACATAGATAGATATATAGAGAGTTAGATAGGTAGGAGAGAGAATAAAATGTTGAAAATATTTCATAGGGTTTGCTTGATGTATATATTTTTAAAAATTGATCATAATACAAGGAGAATCAAACTTCCTGACTGTTGGCTAGCTAGCTCTCTGAGTACTGAAATGTATTATGCAAGCTACTGGTAGAAAAAAATCATTAATAGTTTTATCAGCTGGGAACCCTGTGACATGTAATTATGACCAGTGTAGCAAGATATGCTCATGAAAAAATAACATAGACATTATAGGAGTAACCACTGCTTTAAAGTTTTTCCAACAAAAGGGAACACATACTGGGTATTGTAAATATAGCCAAGAACTGCTACCTGGAGAGGTTGCAGGGTGAATCTACTATACTACTCATGTATTAAATAGCAACATAGCAAACTGTTCTCTAAATTTTCTTCTTTCTGCCTATAGATTAGTTTAAGCTTCATTTGATATCAGAGAAGTTACTGTATGCAATAGATGATTACTAATATAGTGATATATCTAATCAAAGTTTAGAGAATGAAACAGTAATATGCTTAGCCTCAAATGCAACATCTCTATAATACTCTTCCCAAAGCTTAGGAACCACTGAAAAAGATGAGTGGGAAAGATTGTAAGAGCAAGACAGTTCTTTCATGGACTCATAACATGTGTGTCAAGTGGTGTCCTCTACAAGATATATACAGGACCAAGCCATTCAATAGTTTAGCATAGATGAGGAAGGGACTCACAAGGTCCTGACCCTAAATGAGGAACAATTGACTGCATCTGAGAGGTAAGTTCAGTTTCTTCTTTAAGGGTATAGATCTTGACTGGTCAACAAGTCGACAATAAACAACTACAAACCAATGAGTATGTGGGCAGCATGAATTACCTTTGATTTGTTACAAAGGATTGAAATGAGGGGAACAGAAAGTTGAGAAGGGAGATCGGAGGTGTTAGGGTGAAGAGGATGGGGAGAAAATATTAAGATGCATTGTGTGGAGCTTTTGAAAAATTAAAGTATTAAAAATTTGTAAATACTAATATGTTTCCGAAATGCTGAGTTTTGTTTCTTTCAAATGAATATATAAATATAAAGTTATTAGAACATTTTCTGATTTTAAATTAATAAAAATTATTCTTCCTTATTTTCTTGATTTAGAGGCTCTTAAATATCATAATTTTGCTTTGAAGACAGGGGATACATATTGATGTTGGGTCTTCATAATGAGTTGGGAATATATTGAGTACCATGAGAAAAAGTGGTCAGTAATTCTACCATGTATTTTAAATGTGTTTTATGCTTGCAACAAAGAAAAATTTATTATAAAATGTCAGAAGAGTTGCTGTTTGGAAATGTTGTATTTATCTATAGTTTGATTAAAAAAAAAAGTCAGGACCAGAAAGAAGTCTCTGTGGTTAAGAGCACTTGCTGCTCGTTCAGAGGATCCCAGAATTCATGAGGAAACTAACAGCTGCCAGGAACTTCACCTCGGGAAAATCTGGCATCATCTCTTGGGTTCCAAAGGAAACAAGAAGCATATGCACAGACATATAAACATTCATATAAAAATAAATTAAATAAAATATATCTCTTAGATGATATTCTTACTTTGAGACCATTACAGAAGGAAAAGCACATTTATTTTTATGTATTTTTGTAGGGTTTTTTTTTCCCAATAAAATCCTTGAACTCAATTACATGTGTTTTCAGTAGGTACCTTATAGTTTATGATGATTTTATGACATTTTGAATTCATTTTATCAATTATGACACTTTGTCATATATATGACACACACATATGTATATATACTTTTATATTTAATTTCTGTTTAAGTTTACTTAGCATTGTTCTATTGGTAACACGTTGATCTTCCTTTCAGCATACCAAGATTCTTATTTTTATTATTTTTTATTAAGTTAGTGTCTGTAATGCTTTTTATTTAATTGATCATGCTATCTATAAGTAATTTTAATTTTAATATTTTTTCTGTATTTATTTATGATGTTTAAAACATGTTTCCTAATTATATTGATATTAAATGCATCAAAGAAGATTTAAAACATTATTAAGACTGATATCTTTTCTGTGTTCATAATCTGAAATGATATTTCATTAGGAATTTGACTATGAATTTTTTGTTTTGTAGTTATACAATATTGACTTGAGAAGGTCAGCCTAATTAATTTTTTTCTTATAATAGGTTTTCAATTCTACAAAACAATCTATATTTCCCTGTAAAATGCAGTTCAAAAGAACATAAATGTATAGAAATATTTTAATTACTATAAGATAATCAATATTGAGGATTAATAGACAGTGTCTTGTAATTAATGTTAAAAATCATGATGAATGCAATGGATGTAATACAATAATCTATACTGGGGATTTATTAATGTTTATTTTATGTAGACACCTATAATTTATACACAGAATTTCCATGGGTATGTATTTACACTGAGGGGAACCATCTACTCTACTACTTACAAATATGTTTGTACAGGCACAAGACATGTAAGCTTTTGCATTTTTGAGGCAGAGTCTAACTACATAATGTACTCTGGCCTTAAACTCTTTCTCCTATAGCCTCTCAAATGATGGGATTGTATGTGAATATGATAAAAATAAACCTATGATTCTCAAGGTACACACACATGGAGAGAGAAAAGAGAGAGAGTCAGAAAGACAGAGAGGAGTAGGGAGAGAGTTTAAACAGAGGACTAATAATTTGCACATATAATCAGTCCTTGTCAAGTTATTACCCTTCCCACTATTGATTTGACATCATTTGGGCTTTGGTCTCATTTGCTAAGGTGATGTGAGGACTTCTTAGAGCAAAGAAAAATTCCCATTCTAGCTAAATCTTTTCCTCCTCCAAACATGGGATTCCTGGGGATATTCCCAAATTGTCAGTTCACTGGGGTTCATTGTTTTAATAATCTTAGAATGAGAGACACACATATCTTTTTAGAATGTCTTCATTACATGTCAAACACAGTGTTAGAGAGGAAAAATAAACAAAACACAAACACAACATGTTCGTTACATGCAGACTCTAGACAGAGAGAGACAGACAGATAGGCAGATAGACAGAGAGACCAGACAGACAGACAGACACACACACATACAGCAGGGTACAATATAGTATGTAAAAAAGAGAATAAGAAAGACTAAATATTATGGGATGAGGAAGGACTTAAGACATATGAAAACGAGTTTGAAAGAATATATAAAGCTAATTGCTTATGTAGTTGTAAGTCTCTTGAATTTTTCATGTTGGGTAACATATAAATGCATAAAGTACACTCAACAGTGAAAGTGGAAAAGCCAGTGTGAAACTCCGTAGCTTTAATCATGACTGGCTTCTTGAACTTTGTAGAATTTCATTCACTTGTATAGTTTTAGAAATAACTATATATAAATATAGTTATAGTTTAGAAATAATTAAAATATTTTCAAAAATACGGCTTATGCTGGAGAGAATGCAGGGTAAGGGGAACAGTCCTCCATTACTGGTGGGAGTGCAAACTTGTATAGCTACTCTGGAAATAAGTATGGCAATTTCTCAGAAAATTAGGAAACAATATACCTTAATATGCTGCAATACCTCTTTTGGGTATATACCCAAAAGGTGCTCAATCATACCACAATGACATGTGCTCAACTTTGTTCATAGTAACATTATTCACAATAGCCAGAACCTACACAGAACATATATGTCCCTCAACTGAAGAATGGAAAAAATGAGGTACATTTATACAATGGAGTATAGCAGTAAAAATTAATGAGATCTTGAAATTTGCATGCAAATGATGGATCAAGAAAAACATATTGAGTAGGTAACCCAGACCCAGAAAGAGAAATATAGTATGTACTCATTCAACAGTGGCTTTTAGGCATAGAGCAAAGAAAAACTATCCTATAGTCCAAAAACCCAGAGAACCTAGACAACAAAGAGAACCCTATGTTCTACATAGGAAAGATAAAAAGACAAGATCTCTTAAGTAAATTGGGAGCATGGGGGCCATAGGAGAGGGTAGAAGGGAAGAGAGGAGAAAAGGAGGGGAGTGGAGAAAAATGTATAGTGCAATAAAAAAGAAAAAATGATTTTTTCAGATTTATTACAATTAAATATTCTTTTTTAAAACACCTTTTATTAAGGTTTCTATTGTTTGAAGAGACACTATAGCTATGGCAGCTCCAATAAAAAAAAACATTTAGTTGAAGTGTGGTTCTCTCCATTGTCATCATGGCAGAAAGCATGGTGGAACACAGGCAGACATGGAGTAGAGAAGGAGCCGAAAATCCTACATATTGTAGGTAACAGGAAGTGGAGTATCTCACTGAGTGTGACTTAAGCAAATATGAAACCTCAAATCCTGCCTGCACAAAGACATATGTCCTCCAACAAAGCCAAACCTCCTAATAGTGCCACTCCCTTTGGGGGCTATTTTCTTTCTGACCCCACACAGCTCAACTTGTGGTGAAACATTTACGTCTGAAATAAATATAATAAAAAAAATTTAAGAAGTACAAAGGTTAAAATACATTGTTAGGAGATTGTAGACAGCGAGTGCCTGTTTTTTCTCGGCCACCCAGACCTGAATAATCACAAAAAACTATATTAATTGCTATACCACTTGTCATATTAGGTCAAGTTTCTTATTAACTGACACATCTTAAATTAACCATTTCCATTAATCTGTTTATGGGCACAAGGCTGTGGTTTTCTGGTAAGGATCTGGTGTCTCTTTCCCTCAGCAGCTACATGGCCTTTCCTTGACTCTGCCTACTCTTTCTATATATCTCTTTTAAGATTTCCTGCTTGGCTTTGCTCTACAAAGCCATTGGCAAAGCAGCTTTATTCATTAACCAATAAGAGTAACACATATGCAGAAGGACATCCCACACTATCTCTCCTTTCTGTCTAAATAGAAAGGAAGGTTTTAACTTTAATATATTAAAATTACATATACAAAAATTATAAAGCAAGAATTATAGTTACAATATTTAGTTCATATTCATTTGGCAAATCAAGGAAACTACTCTACCATGTATCCTATCTTTGTGACTTTAAAATTTTATATCTAATTTTATATTTTATCATAACTAAGGAAAACTATAGGTATCTGTCTTCAAATCTTCAAGCAAGGATATAATATTACCTAAGCAAACAGGAAGGGCATTGTAAGCAACTTCCCAATGTCTAGCAGTCTCTTTCACGAAGCAGGAACCTAAAGGACCATCCCTTCTTTTGATAAGTTCAGCAGTCACTTTTCTGTGGGTTCTACATGTCCAGTTTATATAGCATACCATAAAGTGGTCCAGGAAAGAACTTTTATTTTGTTCAAATGGCTAGCTCTGAATTAAAGTCAAATTCCATAACAAGTTTCTTCAATGCTCACCAGCCTCCCTAAAGTAATTGGCTAAATTGTTGACTACAGTGTTAATCTGCTACTGCTGCCAATTATCTATCTAGAAACTTTGAGCATATTTTCTGCGTCATTTACTATGTTTAAACGTTTGATACCATCGTTCAATCAACAGTGATGTGTGTCTGTTCTGTGGTTCATTCTGAAGGAGAACTTAGTCTTGCAGTGTTTGAGATTTGAGTGGCTGCTACATACACTTCTCTCTGTTTCCCCGACTGTTCATTTTCTGAGATATTTTTTATTTCTTCTGTGATTTAAATATTTGATTTTGGTCTAGCCTGCATCTCTTCCTGGCAGTGTCTTTTTGCAAAATCTTCTATATCCATGACTTTAATCACAGCATATAAGCTTATGGTTCAAAAGTATCAATACATATTTTATCAGTGTTGTTTTTGAGAATCTCTCTCTCTCTCTCTCTCTCTCTCTCTCTCTATCTCTCTCTCTCTCTCTCTCTCACACACACACACACACACACACACACTGCTAACTAGTAGTATTGCACATAAGATATTCCTTTTGTCTAAATCACAACTCAATTTAATTCAAACACGTGAACCCATCTCTTGATTTACTTTACCAGCGGCTTTTCCATTCAATTTATTAGTAATTTGGAAAACACAACCATTTAGATATGCTTTCTGCCTGCAACCTTTTTTTTCTGCAGATTATTTGAATAAATTATTTACATATATTTTAATCTGAGACCTAGATAGCAAGTTAGCACATTCTTCACTTACTGCAAAAACAAAACAAAACTTAATGTGCTCTTTTTCCTTAATAAACTGCAAAATAAATTTAATGTGATCCTTTTCTTTAATACTTTCTATTCCTATTGCTCAGAGCATTCTTACTGATCTCCCCAGTACCCTCGCCAGTTCTGATGATGCGAATGGTTGTTTTTTTCATGTTGTCTTGGAAAATCTTATTTCTTCTGGTGTAGAGTCACCTGCTTGTGTTTTACTATGTTGGAAATTTGTGGGTCAGTTAAACAAAGTCCAAGGTTCTGCCAATGACTAAAGCATTGCCTATTTGCCTCCTACTTACTAATAGTTTTAATGTGTCATTAGCTGCTATTTTAGCTCAAATAATTCACAAGAAAATAAGACAAAAATATAAATTGTCCTGATAGAATAAAGAGCAACTTCTAGGTCAGAAAGCATCAGATTAAATATGCCTTTTAGATTTAGTGCGTACTTGGACTTGATTTAGAAATGATACAAGGTGCCTTGCTAGCACAGTAGGTAGCAACTCAGTCTCATAAAAATGATACTCAGACATTTTCATTCCTACACAGCTAGTGTCCCATGTTTCTTTGATACATAGGTGAAATGTTGATACTGAAGCTGCTATTCCTTCACCAACCCCTACTATTTTATTAAAATAGCCAGAAAATAAAGATTTTTTTTTTTTATCCTTGGAAAGTCAAACTAATTTGGGGCTGAAAAGATCACTCATCTGGCACATGCATAAGGTCTGAGCTGGATTCCCAGCACCTACCAACAAAAAAGTGTGTGGTAGTTCCACATATAATATCACCACTAGGAAGGTGAGGGAAGGTGACTACCTGGGACTAACTGCATCGCTAGCCTAGTCAAATTATTATTCTCTAGAGCCTTGAAAGACCTCATCTCAAAAAGGTGTAAATGGCTCCTGAGAAGTGACAACTGCAGCTAACTTCTTGCCTCTACACTCATAAATACACACACACACACACACCCATACTCATACACCCATACACATACACACATACACACACATACATAAACACACACAAACACACACACACACACACACACACGAGAGGGAATGTCAGTGATAGAGAAACAGACAAAGATATATAAGATCAGAAAGAAAAGCAATAAAGTAAATAAAGATAAAGATAAGTTATCTCTTTAAATTTTTCTTTGGTTTTAGATTATGATGTAATTATATCACTTCTCATACTTTTATGTTTTTCTTTGCTTATGGTTTTAATTTTTTCCTTTTTATTTTTTCTTATTTTTGAGAAACTCATATTTATTAACTGTTCAAAAGCTTGGCATTTTTTTCTACACTTAATCTGGCTGAATTAAAAGACACATAAGTATTAGAAACTCAGAAAATAAATATCACTTTAAATCTAATAAAATGTAGGGAATGGAGAGTTCTTTCTATTTTTCTTTTTTTTTCTGTGAAACTGACTGGTTAAAACAACACTGGCCTGGATCAACCGGACTGTGCTTGGGGATGTAAACAGCAACGATACAGGATTGATTGCTTCTGAGCCGTAGGAGCACAAATGCCCTCTTGAGATATCAGAAGGGCTCTGAGAGCACTATGTTCTTCCTCTTTTCCCAAAGAAAATACGAAATGTCTGATGAAATACACAATCTAAGTAAATATAAAAAAAATCTGGGTTATATGCTGAATATGAATGATAAATAAACCCAAATTCTGAGCCTTAGTCTGACTTACAATCTAACTGGAAAATTACTTAAGACAACAGCGCAGAATCCATTGTCAAGGAATTTATGTACAAGTGTATACAGGTCTCTATTGCAAGCAGCAAGTGTTTTTTTGCGGGGGGAGCTGGTGGAAGGTGGGAAGCTTAACTTCAGATTTGGGAGTCACACAGTAACTTTTTTACCACCAGCTTTTGGTTAATTCAATTTACACATTCATCTTAAAGTCCGTGTAAGGGGATATAAACTTCACCTGCTAAAATATAAAATCAATTTTGGCCACATGGAATCAATTATAGAGTACTAAATATTGTTTTTATGCCTCATACATGTAACAGAAGCCCATCTATTCAAGGCTACTGAGAATCACATGCACTCTAGTCTTGAGGCCCAGGAACACCTCACTTTATGTGGATCATTTCTCAGGTGGTGCACAGCCATTACCCAGGAAGCACAGTGAGTCACTCTCATGATATTTAGGAAATTGCCCAATATTGTAGTCAAAGCTTATATCCCAGAAACTCATCTTTATTGTGATATTTCTTTTCATTTTCCAACCTGATTACCAGTAATGAAACAGGATACACTCTCTTACATAAAAGTAACTGGCTTTAATTCCTATGAAGAGTTCTTACTTAGGAGTGAGTGTGCCATGGTAGAATATCTTTAATACTTTTGAAACAATGTTTGTGTAGTTAAATTAAGGCCAAAGAAAAACATATTTAAACTAGAAGACATACAATTAAACTTCTTAGAAAAAATTTATTTTCTGGTTGTTGATATCTTTCATATCAATGAAAAACACTATGCACAATATGGGAAAAAACTCATTATTAATCTCACCATGTTTGGCAAGATATATCCACTGCTGGAATTGTGTGGCACAAATGTTGTGGAAGTAAACAATCAACTATATTGCTTGGATTTAAAAGGCAGAGACCACCGCTATTATTCTGCTAGTGAGACACAGTATTAAACTGATTCCTAATAACTTATCATGATACCCATATATTAGTGTCTCTATCAGCCTTCATCAGAGAAGCTTGTTTTTGCAGTAGTGATTAGCAGAGACTCACAATTTGCCAGTGTAGTGACAATAAAGATTGGGAAGTGCTCAACTCCAAATCTGCATCCTTTTTCCCTCTTCCTAATGATCATTGAGAAAGAGGGGCATAAGGACTGTAAGAGACAGGGATGACTACAAGAAAACAGAGTTTTACAGACAAAACAAGGTCATTTCATTAAGCATTCTCCTCCTGATGATCTGTCTATGTTGTGATAGATGGCCCAACACTGATGCATACCAGCCACACTAAATAAATTCAAGGGCTTTTAACAGCAAAAATATATTAGGAAATTGGGAAAGTAATACTTGGGAGAGTAAGGGAGGAATTGGAAACAGAGAATGGGTTGACTTGATTAAAACACATTATGTGCCTGTATGGAATCTTCAGAGAAAAAAATTCCAGAGATGTAATCACTAAAAGTAAAACAAATAAACTACAACAGCAACAAAAAAATTGCTGCTAAACACCACGACAGGTTCAGGTGGCTCTTGAAGAGTATTTTTGACCAATCCTTACATTCTCAGCAGCAACTCTGCAAATGAAATATCTGTCATATATAAGATGATAAAGAAAGACACGGTGACAACAGATCTACAGATGTTTTAGTGCAGAACTGTTTAAAGGAAATGAGTAATCGAGTGATGTGGAACACGGTTTTAAATGGTTTAGATACATTCATAAAAGGAGAATTCAGTAAAATTTAGGCAAAAATGTGAATCATTCTGGAAATTTTGAACATTTCAAATTTTTGCTGGAGCAGTGACTCAGAGACTGTAATGCACCTACTGAGTGATCTTATGGCTAAGGGGTCAGACGAATCCATAAATATAATGTAATATTATATTTGTTTTCTAGAGAAAATGTAATCTAAGTCTGCTAATATAATCATAAAGCTTGTCTGCCTTTTTATCCGTGACATAAATGTTTTTTACAGTGATGTTACGCATTATTTTTTAAGATTAGTCATGTGCTTTCTTCTTGATTGTACAATTTATGAAAAACACAGTCACCATTATAGCTTAATTTACAAACGATTAGACCATTTTCTTAGGGAAAATTCAAATTAATTTTAATTTGGTGATATATGATGCCTTTTTTGGCCAAATGATTAAAACCGAGGTAATATAGAATTTATTAACACAAATATTTGATTGTTGAACACATTGTTGACAGACTAGAAAAGAACTATTTGCAAAGTGCCAGATGTCAGATGAATGAGGAACTTTTATTTAAAATGTAAACCGAATTGGTGTGGGAGGTCCTTCTGTCTATGTGTTGCTTTTATTGGTTAATGAATAAAGAACTGGTTTGGCCTATAGCATGGGAGAAGCAGGCAGAGTCAGAGAGATGCCATGGAGCCACTGCCAGAGATAGACCAGTTGAAACTTTGCTGGTAGGTCATGACCTCATGGTGATGCACAGATTAATTGAAATGGGTTAAATTAATATCTAAGAGTTAGCCAATAAGAAGCTAGAGCGAATGGGCCAAGGAGTGTTTTAATTAATATAGTTTCTGTGTGGTTATTTTGGTTCTGGGTGGCTGGGACAAAACAAGCGGCTTCCTCCCTACACCTAATATAAATGTGACACCAAGAACAAGTGAGAATGGGCCTAAACATTTACAGATTATAACCATTGGGGGCTGCTTGGTGGCTGGAGGCACACACTTTTAATCTGTGAGTTTGAGGCCAACCTGGTCTACAGAGTGAGTTCCAGGACAGCCAGGGCTTTACAGAGAAACTCTCTTTCAAAAGAAAGAAAAAAGAACAAAAACAACAAGAAATGTTAGGGGAAAATATAAGGAATACAAATTGAAAACAAGATGCTTGTTGTTATAAAAATGTTAGCACAGAAACTAAAGAGCTAACATGACAAACAGCAGTTCATAACAAGAATGTGGAGCAGCAGCAGTTACTCAGCAACTGCTCTTAGGAACATGGAATGGTCCAAAGACTTCTAAAAGAACCACAGATATTTTCTGTAGGCTAAGAAAAGTTGTACTAAATGATCCAGAAACGGAGCTAAGTTTTGCTCAGCTGATTTGGAAACTTAAATCAACACAAATTCCCTCATGTGAGTATTTTTAGCAGCATTATTAGTAATTCTTAAAAGCTAGAGTCCATAAAGTTTTCCTTCCTGAGGTGACTGGATTTCACGGTGGAGTCACCATGCAGTGGGAAAAATTCCAGGAGGGTCAGAATAACATGTGATGCCAGGAAAAGGTAACGGCACCAGTTGTGGGGTTTTGTTGTTGTTGATTGTTTTTTTTTTGTTTGTTTGTTTGTCTTGAAGAGACAGGAGTGAAGTAGCTGTATAATGTATGCTATCAGTTATGCAAAAAAATAATTACAGAAGACAAAATTACCAACAGAAGAAGAGATCCACAATTTTGAGGGCTCTGATTCAGGGGAAGGGCAAGTGAAGATCAAACTTTACTTGAGGAAAAAACAATTCTGCGAGGTATTTTAATAGTGTGTAAATGCCTTTGCTTATCTTTCGATATCACTTTACAGATGTGTTAATGCTAGCGTTCAGAAAAAAAATTAAAATATGGCTTTCTAAGACAGAAGGTACCAGTAAAAAATTCAGATTGTTACAAGAAAGTATAACTGTATTACAAAGAAATGAAACAACCACCATTAGGGTGATAGCAAGGCTATGACCTGACCAGCATTTAAAATGAACAGAGTCTATAAGATAAAAGGGAAAAGAAACTGAACAAAATTCTCTATTCTATTCAAGACAACAAGGTTGTTTTTTTTACCACTTGGGCTTTTGGGTTAATAGTGTGGATATTGCTGTATTTTTGTACTGGAATGGACCAGCATTTTTCTTTCAGGAGAAGTTTACATACAGTTCAATAATGGAGCATCCTATAAAATATCTGGCCGGTGTGACTTAAAAGTGTTGAGGTCATCAAAATAAAGGAAACATGACAAATTGCCATAGCCAAGAAGAGGCTGAGGAATCAAAAGCACCAAATAGAACTTTTTCCTGGATGGAATCGCAGAGCCAGAAAAAGACAGATGGTAAAAGCTATCGATGGAAATCTGAACAAATCATAGCTGTGTAACGTGGCTTTGTTAACTCTTAAGAGATGAAGCAAGCTAATGTAAAGAACTAAGAGGAAATGGATTGTGGCTTATTTTGAACATCTCCATCTTCCCCTTTATTCTCCAACCATTATCAAAAGTAAAGTATATTTAAGCCATTTAAAATAGCAACAGAACATTTAAAAAGCAAATGCAGCAGTAGAAAGAATGCCTCACGGGAGATATGCTAAGGGGAAAGACAGAAGCAGAAGGCAGGTCTGCTGTCACCTGTGTGGGTTTTGTGTTATTACTAAAACAAATTTGTTTACTTTGGTCAGGTTTGTCAGATATAATAGTTTTAAATACATGGGTATGAGCATTAGTATACTAAACGGGTTTATTTTGCTTATGAAAACAATGCATCAACTGAGGGCAGAATTCAGTACAGGTTCACTTGGCTCTCATGTGCAAGGTCCTCTGTGGCTGACCAGCATCATTTGAAATAAATAAATAAATAAATGTGTTTGTCTCAAATAAAAGTATCCTATTGTTTTATGGCAGTCCTAAACCACAGGGAGTCAAAGTTTGAGAATTTCGAAGTTTATCTATGTTGGAACGATGTTCTGACCTCACTCCTCCCATTCCAGACCCCAGCCCTCAAAAAGCCTGCCAAGGGTCAGCTCCTTCTTGGAGCTGCTCAAGACTATACCTGCAGGGTATTTAAGACCTGGACACCATATGATTTCTCTCTTGCCTTTCCAAGAGTCACCCTGGAGTTGCTTTGCTCTGTTTATTAAATCTCAAGTTAATAAATCTGTCTGGTTGGTTTTATTCCTTTGGCAGACGAACCCAATAACGGGGACCCAATACTAACCAGGCTACTTTTCACAGACATCTGAGGAGGTCTCAACCCTACACAAAGAATTAAAGCCAAATAAGGAATGCTGAGAGTAAGAGAAATTTTCTTAACCGGGGACGAGAACACCAATTGATTATACAACACCAAATGATCAGCTCTGAAAACATATGGATAACATTAGGCAGTTTGAGCAGGGTCTATCTATGTATTTAGGAATCTATGTGTATATATGTATATAACAACAATTACAGTAAAAATAGTCTATGAATTTGAAAGTGAGAAAGGAAGACTAAATATATAGGATGGTTTGGAAGGAGGAAAGAGAAGAGGGAAATGATGTGATTATATTGTATTCTCTAAAATAAAATAATTAAAATAACAGGACAGGAAGGGACTTGAATCAGTGCAGGCATGAAAAAAAAAAGACTTGTCCTTAGTCCTGCCTGTGTGTGTGTGGTGTGGTGTGTGTGTGTGTGTGTGTGTGTGTGTGAGGATGTGGTACTGAGATGATCTTTAGGATAAAATAGGTATGCACAATGAACTGAGTAGTTTTGGCTGAAGTATGGCTTTGTTTGATCTTATCTCAGTTCTAGATTTGAGCACATAGTTGCTCTAATAAATCCTGAGTCAGGTTGTTGTCTGTCACAGCTTGGGGCAGCAATCCACTTCCCATGAGAAAATTGCTCTGCTGAAAGGGCACTAAGAGCCATTTAGCTCACAGTGGGATACCTGCTCCCACTTGGGGGAGCAGTCTCATTATGGGATGGTCTGCTTGTGATATTGCTGTGTTCCTTGTGATTGCAGGTGCAGGACAAGTGGAGGCTTGATGCTTCTAGAAATCCGAGTAAAAATGTTGTGCTAACAAAACACCTTAGTTACTCTGGGTGCTTTTGGTCTCAAAGGGAGATGAAAGAGGTTAGGTGCATCTAGTCTAACCAACCTCATATTAGTAGTGTTTAGACAGACTTTCCCTAAATGACTGTCTTGTCTATGTGAAGAGTAGAACAGGACTGTGGGCCATCGTTTTAAGCCAAAAGAAACAGACCCAAAATGAGAGCCCAAAAGCTGAATTTTGATTCTGCTTGTCTCTACTATCTTGGCATCTAAAAGTCCTTTTGGAGAGTTAGTGCTTTCTGTAAAATCCTCATTATATTTTTATAACCAAATTATACTGTACAAATAAAATATATATAATGAAATATGAGTCTCATATACACACAATCAAAGAATATAAGGAATTTTGCATGCTTCATAAGGAAACAATAAAACATTTTAAATTAAAGTATAATAGATGCTGGACAAAATTTGTTCAGTTTTCCTAGACTAATTCATAATATGCACCATGACTTATGAATAATGTAAAGTGTTACATGGGTTATATGTAGAAAGAAAATTTCAAATTGTTTTTCTATGTGGCAGATGTATTCTGTTCTTTACATAACAATGTAAACAATATGACCATTATCAGGTGATGGCACTTGCTGGTGAGACTGAGCTTTTTGATCCATGGAACATATGGGGGGAGAAGAGAAGTGACTACTGAAACTTGTTCTGTTATCACCACACTTGGGTTCAGATACATGTGCCCACACAAATACTAACACAAAAAATAATTAAATACTATTTTTTAAATAAAAAAGGTATTTGATAATGAAGCTGAATAGGCCTCTTCGATCATTTGGATGTGCTCACCTGAAAGCTTATAGTTTTGTTGATTTTGAAATTTTTAAATCATTTTTTCTTTGAAAACAAGATTTGAGTTGTGTGGTGGTGGTGTATACCTTCAATTCCAGCGGTGGCAGAGGCAATCTGATTTCTGTGAGTTCAAAACCAGCCTGGTCTACATAGTTAGTTCTAGGACAGCCAGGGCTGTATAGAGAAACTTTGTCTTGAACAAACCAGAAAACAAATATACAAATAATTAATAAAAAAGAAACCTAGATTTGATAATAAATTTAATTATTTCATAAGTTCAATGGTCACATTTAATATTTTACAGTAAAACAAAATTAGAAACATTTCATCACTTCAGACAATTGCTTATAGGTCTCTTCTAAGCAATTCTTTTGTTATTGGCATTTTAAAACTCAGTTCAGAATAGTAAAACTCTTGTATGTCCAGATACTTGTGGAATTTTCAAAATCGTATGATTGAAAACATTGTGTTTTTTTTTTTTCACTTTACAATAGAAGGGTACAAAAGATTTACATGTGCTTGGAATGTCTTTAATTAACTTAACCTGTATAGAGAGGTATGTCAGTAGTAAAGCAAATCACCATGCAAAATAACGACCAATACATAGACGAATGAAAGAAGAAGCTGAACAGGTTCCCCGGGTTAAGTGGCCTCTAGTGACATATTGGAAATACTCCTGCAGCGTTGTCCCTTTCAGAGTGGATGAAAGCACAATCACGCTCATGCATAAAGAATGTCAATAACTGTCATCAGACTGATTTATAAAAGCACTTCTTAATCTCTTGTCAATTTGGGACAAGCACAACAAACACTTTGTGAGATGAATTAGGACTTGCGGGAGACTGTTCAATATTTTATTGCTTATGATACTTTCCTCCCATCAAGATTAGCATTGATTTAATCTTTTAAAAATGATCATTATCTCAGTAGAACTCACTCTGTTTCTAAAATTTCTGTGAGCTGCAGTAAATTAATCACAGTCGTCCCAGCTCATTATTGATAAGTGCTTTCTTTACTTTTTTGACACTTATTTACAAGCATCTTTTTGGAAAAAAGAATTCAATGGTTTCAATTCAGAAAATGAACAAATACTTGACTTTCACGGTCTTGAGGAGGAAGGCCTAGGCAGGCTTCCCATCTTTAAGCTGGCGTGATCATTATGAAGATGTATGCTCATTCTGTTCATTCTGTGGAAACTATAAAAGGACCTGAAGGGCTTTCAATTGATAACTGCCAAAGCCATAAGTGCAACTTCTAATATATAAAACACATATATATTATATATTAGAATATAATATACATATATTCTAAACTATATAAACATAGAATAAGTGTGATTTTTTTATTACAGAATATATTTAATTTCCTGCTGTCAAAGTCTATTTTTTGAGAACATAGAGAAATACTTTCTCCTTTCTTTTTTCTTCTTTAAACAGATCCAATACATATTATGGGTTATATTTACATACATTTTAGTAAAACATTACCAATACAGTTTCCTTTTCAAAATAATATATTTTACTTATGATCTAAATATTCAAAAGCTAAAACAATAGATCTATATTGGAGATAAAATAGAGACAAATAAATATATGTGTAGGTTTGATACCCTCAGAACTTCAATGAAGTCAGAAGGAATCACTCTTACAGATCCTCAGTACCATTTCTGAAAATGTAGAGGATTTACAAAGTTGACAAGAGTCCACGTTGTGAAAGATGTTTTAGATGTTTAAATGTTCTCACAAAAATGCAGCTTTATATGTGTTTATAGCGAATTATAATCCATTCTTCCAGGTCAGAATGATTCTACCTTATAATTCCAACACATTTAAATATATTGACTCAAAGAAAATACATACATAAAAAGAAAGCTTTAGGTTAATCTAACGTTCAGGGATACCTAGTAGAGAGAAGCCATGCTTGCTTTTTATATTGGATATAACTGTGATTGAATTATGAGTTTTTATGTGCTTTAAAGCATATGACAGATGTCAGCTCATAAGCCTGCATATCAGTAGGCTCATAATTTGTTTACCATTTCAGTTTTTAGGTATTAATCAATATGTCATATGCTATCCATAGAATAGAAAAAAATTGAGAAACTGAATAAAGCTAATGATATCAACAGAAAATTGGTAAATTCAATAGAATTGAAAGTAAACTTTAAGACAATAAAGTGGTGAATTGACACCTTTGATATCAGAAGTTTGGGGAAATCCCAGCAGAGTCATCTGAGTTATTGAAGAAATCAGTGTACTTTTTTGAATATTCTTAGTTTTGATCATAAAAGAATTTAAGAATGGACTCAAAATCCAGTGCCACTATCCTTGGATTCTCATCAGCCCTCATTGTTCGCCATGTTCAGAGAGTCCAGTTTTATCCCATGCTTTTTCAGACCCAGTCCAGCTGGCCTTGGTGAGCTCCCAATAGATCCTACTGCATGTACTGGCTTTGTGGGAGCCTACCCTGTTTGGATGCTCACCTTCCTAGACCTGGATGGAGCGGGGAGGACCTTGGACTTACCACAGGGCAGGGAACCCTGACTGCTCTTCAGACTGGAGAGGGAGGGGGAGAGGAGAAGGGATGGGGGAGAGGAGTGGGGAGAGGGGGAGGCAAATGGGAGGTGGGGAGGAGGCAGAATTTTTTTTCAATAATAATAACAATAACAATAAAAAAGAATGGACTCAAAAGAAATCTCATGGACCATTTTATAAGAGTTTAAAGAAAAGTCTCCAGGGCAACAAGTTATAGATCTCTACATTTCTCCCTAAAATGAACAAGAAAAAGAGAGAGAGAGAGTAAGCCATGCCATTTGCTTCAAATCAGCATGGAGGTCAAGCAGCCACAAAGTGGGAGAAGAGTCATACAGGACTGAAAAATGAATATGCCAGAGAAATCACACAGACTTTGGCAAATATCATACAGAAAAAGACAAAAAAATAAAAAGGAAGAAAGAAAGAAAGAAAGAAAGAAAGAAAGAAAGAAAGAAAAGAAAAGAAAAGAAAAGAAAAGAAAAGAAAAGAAAAGAAAAGAAAAGAAAAGCCACCCCTTCTTGAATTATGACTCAGAAGGGTTAACATAAATAGAATCTAATGGTGCATCTTGAACAACTGCACCGACGGGAAAGATTCTGGGAAAGTCCATTGTTTTGATAAAAGACACTTATTCCTCCATTTCTTTGGCTCGCTGTTGGTCAACAGTACGTTCTGGAGGAAAGGACCTTTAGTCAGGTGATTGATGTCCCAACTGAATTAACTCTTTTGTGTTTTCTGTAACTTAGAATAATAGATCTCTCTGAAGTCAGGAAAATACCTTTCCCTGATAGATCTTTATAGAACTGAGATCAAGGCCCCTGAATCACTATTGGGTATCATTGCCTATAGTATTAATGTTACACTCCCTGTCAAAAGTTAGAGTAATTAAAGAATGCAGTTTTTTAAAAAAATCTTAAAAACAATGAAAGAAAGGGCTTAATAAACAAAAAATATTTTTGGTATACTTGGGGTGGGTGAAGCTATACCTATTTCTGTTAAACATATAATATTCCTTGCAATTAGGGTATTAAGTTTCTAACATTTTTCTTCTATCACTTTATAAGACTCTTGATATTCCAGATTTAACATCCCTGTCTATCTTCTACAATATGGGGGTATCTCTCTAAAACACCCCCTCTTGGTGTAACATAATTAACCATGAACCATGTAAGCAATTTGATAAAAACTTCAACTTTTCTGTTTTCCTCAGTAGATTATAAACATTTCAAAAATTATTATCCTTGATGAGCGTCTTTAGAGAATGTTAAAATACAAAACTCAGACTCCCCACAAATGTTGGTTGAATCCCATTAATATTTGATGTGGATTATTAACAACAATTTTCTTTAATTTGGGTCTCAAATGTCTTTAGCTTACCTAATTTATTCACACCAACCACCTCGAAGTGTTTGCTTGTACATCATTTTTCGATTCACTTTCTTAAAATCATTTCAACTAAACACTGGGAAATGCATCAAAATAAACATATGCATAAGCTAACCCGGTAATAAATATTGCTCTTTGCTTACTTGAAGCTATAATTTAATGACGAAACCCAATTGTTTTCTAAGTGAAACTGCATATAAACCTGCTCAAGTTTCTCAAATAAGAACTCTGGGGTTTTATGTAACATAATTTTCCTAAGCCTGAAAACTTTTATTTATGTATCTACTTAATTGTTCTCTGAAAGTTAGAGAATGCGTAGTAGTGTCATAAAACAATGGGGTAGTACAGAAACTAATTCTAAATTTCCTAGAAAACAGTTTGTGGGCATTATCCAGCATGTACAGTTACCATGTAATCTGGATTGATTAATAACTAAAACTACACAAAGTTTTAATTGACTTCTGTAAAATTTTTCTCCTCCATAAGTTACATGATAGAAAAGTGATGCAAAATTATATTTTTCCAGGACATTCTATAACATCATTTTTAAATCTTGCTTTGTTTCTTCATTTATATAGTGTTCCTAGAGTAAATATTTCTAAGATTTAGATTAATTGCATATGTCCAGGTTTCTATAGACAAAGTGATGTTTAATTTTCTAATAAAACCTCTACTCATTATTCTATCAAGTAGAGTATAGATATTGAACAGCTTATGTGTATACCTAAATCAAGAAAAGTGTAAGTTAAATGCTCTCTGTTCTAAGGCATGTTTCACTGATAGTGTAGGCTCTCTGTATTGGGTTTTCTACACCATTTCCTCTGTCTAAACTGCCAACTCATCCCATCTCATCATAGTTTTTGTTCCAAACCCCTACTTGCTCAAACATTTGTGATCTATGTACTAAGCACTCTATGTTAAGTTTGTTATACCTTTTATGGTGTGTTTGATCTCAATGTTCTTCTCCATGGCGATCACGCTTCTCCCTATGAGCCTTGATTTTCTCTGCTCATTCACATTGAATAGTATTGACTATACTTAGAACACAATCCACTTTTCTCAATTTTTAACCATTCACTCTTTTCTGTTGGTGACATTTCCCTTTCCTTCAGACTCTTTTTTTTTTTTTTTTTTTAACTTCAGGGACCACAGCTTTCGTATGCTTTCAGAACATATAGCACATTTTGACTCATCCCTGCTATTCTCCAACAGCTATAGACACTTTACAGTCTAGTGTTTTCTGTAACATTTGGAAAGGAAGGGTTTCTTTTATGATGTATTCATTCATTGTGGAGAGAAACTGCCAGAGTATTAAGCAAAAAATAACAAGAACAACAAAACAGCTAATTAAATTAATAGGTAAATAGCATCATTAAATATTAGGTTTTTATAAAATACACTTATGAAAAGTAAAAAAAAATTAGTGTGATTCTTCTGAAGATGTATTTATTTTTAATCATGTATAAATCTGTGTGCCTAAGTGTGGGTATATGACCATGAACACCAGCTTGCACAGAAGGAGAAGAGGCACCAGGCCCCCTGCAAGTGCAGTTACCTTTAGCTGTGTGATTGCTAACATGGGTCCTAGAAACTAAGATTAGATCCTCAAGAGCAGCAAATTCTCTTAGCCACTTAGTCATCTTTCAACCTCTTATTATGTTTTTTAAATGATATTTTAAGCAAATACAAATAAATCTACATTTAGTTTTAGTTTCCACAATGATAAATATTATTATATAGGATACTACAACAAATATGCCTTCATGTCTACTCTTGAATCACCTTATATTATGTATTATTGCCATGATTTACTTTAAAATAACAAAATTAACACCTTACAGAGAAGATCTATACCATTTTTGTGTTTATAATGAGCATCTAGTCAGCTTATAGTTTATATTTAATGCTCTTGGAGATTTGTGGAGATTCCGGTAATCATAATCTTAAAAATATTAGTCTGGAGAAATACAAAGTATTCAATGAAACAATATACCCAGCAACTTACATTTTGAAAAGGTTAGAGAAAAGTGTTTAAGCAGTTACAATTTCAAATATAATTGATGAAACAGTTTTAATGGATCTAATAGGCCTTTTGCATTTTTAATTGCTTTCTATCAGAATAGGCTCAACATTCTAAGAAAAGAAACTCATCATGAAACAAAAATAGGGAGACAAATCACTTATTCTATTTCTCCGTGTTGCCAGTCACCATCTGCAGCTGTCACGTTTACCAGCATGTCAACTTGTTTCCAGGATTTCACTGTCACAGATTTTCTAAGGTGAATCACATTTATATAAAGTAGAAGTATCTTAATTCCATATCACATTATTGAAATAAACACATTATTTTCATATACCTCTATACTGTACATACTGTGTAGTGATATTTCACTTGTATTTTAATAAATTTAATAAAGCTTGCATGAAGTTCAGAGAGTTAAACAACAACACTGCTCATCCTTAGAGACCAGGCAGTGGTGACATACCTTTAATCCTAGTAGCCACACCAGTTTGGCATAAACCATGCAGTAGTGGTGTACACCTTCAATCCCAGCCCCAGAAAGGAATATAAGACTAAGCGGGGAGGAGACAGCTTTCTGACACAGTCTTATTCTGGGATTCCTGGAGGCAGGATTGCCATTTCACACTGAGGTAGTGGTAAACTCTAGTGGCTGCCTGTTTTGCTTTTCTGACCTTCAGGTTGAACACCAATTTCTGTCTCTGGTTTTCTATTAATTGTGCTACAATATTGCTTGTTGCAAATTAATGAGATTTAAACACCTCCAATGTGAGTATATATCCAATATGGAATGATTAATTTTTTCAGAATTAGATCCAAGATTTAAGAAAATAAAAAAGTTAATAAAGCTTGTGATTGGCCATTAGACCTGCTCATTTTTGCCTCCCCCAGCACCATTTTGCTCTTCTTTTTTTAAAATTAATTTTATTGAGCTATATATTTTTCTCTGACACCCTCCCCTTCTACCCTCTTCCTTAGTCCCCATGCTCCCAATTTACTCAGGAGATCTTGTCTTTTTATATTTCCCATGTGAATAGATCCATGTATATCTCTCTTATGGTCCTTATTGTTGTCTAGGTTCTCTGGGACTGTGAAAGGTAGGCTGGTTTTCTTTGATTTATGTCTGAAAGCCACTTATGAGTGAGTATAAATGATATTTTTCTTTCTTCGTGTGGGTTACCTCAGTCAATATGATGTTTTCTAGATCTATCCCACTGTCTGCAAATTTCAAGATATTATTTTTTTTCTGCTGTGTAGTACTTCATTGTGTAAATGTACCACATTTTCCTCATCCATTCTTTAGTTGAGGGGCATTTAAATTGCTTCCAAATTCTGGTTATGACAAACAATACTTCTATGAACAAAGTTGAGCATAGTTCTTGAAGTTCTAGCTAGAGTAATAAGACAACAAATGGAGATCAAGGGGATACAAATTAGAAAAGAAGAAGTAACACTCTCACTATTTGCATATGATATGATAGTTTACATAAGTGACCCCAAAAATTCTAACAGGAAACTTCTACAACTCATAAACAATTTCAGTAATGTAGCAGGATACAGAATTAACTAAAAAAAATCAGTATCCCTCCCTTACTCAGAAGATAAATGGCTGAGAAAAAAGTCAGAGAAACATCACCCTTCACAATAGCCGTAAATAGCATAAAATATCTTGGAGTAACTTTAACCAGAAAGAGGAAGACCTGTATGACAAGAACTTTAAATCTTTGAAGAAAGAAATTGAAGAAGATGTCAAGCCCCATTTCTATAAATTTTTGTTGACTGTCCTGTTCTTTTTTTTTTCCCATAGTATTTTATAGACAGGAGAGTTCAGTAGGGTTCTTATATGAGTTCTCAAATTAATAACCTCTATGTTTTTTGGTGAAAACCTCAGCAACTTACTGTGTGGATATTAGCAAATTTATTTTGAAATGTATGTAATGAGGCAAAAATCTCAGAAGAGAAAGCATAAACTATTAGTAATATAGTTGATGACTTTACATCTGACTTTGTGAAAGTTGTTGATTTTCAGTTTTTAGGTAATATGTTTTTCTAGTTGTGGTATGTGTATAATAATGGCTTCACAGAGTAAATTAGGAAGTAATCCTGGTAATTCTGTCTTCTGGACACTTCTTCTAGTGAGTGTTAAAAAAGATAGACACAAAAGAAAAGAGAAGGAAGAGGCACAAATAACACCAAAGATATTTGATAGAGCCCTGAAAAATCCTATTATTTTATATTTATATAGCAATTAATTATATAATATAATATATATCACATGTAAAACCTCTATTTGAGTTGTTGGTAAGGGTAGTTCAAGGGATTCTTAAAACAATGTAGGCTCTTGCTATGTTTCTTCTTTCACAGAGGTTGAGGTAATTTGTTATTGCTCAAGATACCACATACAGTTTGGAGGATTGAAGTTAGATCTAACCTGAAAGCTACCTCTCTGTGATCTAGCTCTCATTGTGCCGGAAAGTTCTCTGTAAGCTGCTCAGAGCGGGTAGAGTAAGGATAATCCTATCTAGCTATGATGCCTTGAACTATAACAATGTCAAGCCCTGCAAGGTATCTCTTAAGATGCAATAGCAATACTTGGTGGTAACTGACAGCTGTCTAACTGTACTTAAGGCCCAAACAATGGAAGAAAATTATACCTGCTACTAGCAATCTAGCTTACTACCTAGGGCTAGTAAGGTTACTAATCGTAGAAGAGAACATACTACCACCAAGTTCCTAGTCAAATATAATTCCTAAGTATATTCTAAAACTTATCCTTATTTCCAAGGATAAATGAAGCTTCTCTTTATGACAGATGAAAACTATTACTCAAAACCACAATTGCATATGATATAGAGATTTGGGATCACGAGGAGCTTTATCCAAATGGACACATTCCAATATGACTATTGCATTTAAGGCTCAAGGGACAACTCAGTAAAGTGGGTAGAAAGAGTGGAAAAACATAGGAAATGGGAATCTGCTGTGAGATTGGGGTTCTTAGAAATGACAAGAAAGATATACCCCTGGTACCTCAACAGTATGGCGGCATAAGGAATTCCTGAAAAACCATAATATTAGTAGACAGGCTAAATCAGAAAGAAGAGATCTCATGGGATTTCAACCCTGAACAAAGAACAATAGGCTACTATCAAGTGCTGAAAAGGAAAATTGGTTAACCCCCAAAATAAGACCCTAATTTGTTATTCAATACAAAATAGTCAGTTCTGAAACCATATGTATACATGTCACAGTAAAATAACTCAGTAGGTAGTATGTATATATTTATGCATATGTTTATATATGTGGTGGGGGCATGGGACGCGTTGGAAAAAGGAAAGGGAGGAGTGAGCAATGGAATTATATTTTATTTAAAACACTTTTAATTAAAAT
Source organism: Alexandromys fortis (assembly GCF_014885135.2). Classification (NCBI taxonomy): domain Eukaryota; kingdom Metazoa; phylum Chordata; class Mammalia; order Rodentia; family Cricetidae; genus Alexandromys; species Alexandromys fortis. The sequence goes on from NW_026068086.1 coordinate 2,207,292, forward strand.
AATGATTAGTCAATTCCAATGGTCCAGATACTGTTTGGAAAGATATTATTAATTCAACATATGTTATATACATAAGCCTACTCAGGTTGCCTGTTTTCCTGTATACAGTATTGGAACATTGTTTCTTCAATCAAACTAGTCTATTTCATCAAGACTGTAATACTTTGAAACGTCAATTTGTAGCATATGATATTTTTCAAATTTTTTTTCGAATGTACTTAGTATCTGTAGCAATCCCTCCTCTTCCCTTTGTGAGGATATTAATTTGTGTGTTTTCTCTCTCTCCCTCCTCCCTCTCTGTCTTAGCTGGTGTAAAAGTTAGTTTTATGTCAGCATGATACAACCTAGAGTTGTCTGAAAGGAGGAAAACTCAACTGAGAAACTGCCTCTATAAGAACCAATTGTAAAACACTTTCTTAGTGATTGATGGGGGAGGGATCACCCCATTGTGCGTGGTGCCATCCCTGGGCTGGTAGTCTTGGGTTCTATTAGAAAGCAGTTTGGGCAAGCTACTGGAAGCAAGCAAGCTTTCCTCCATGGCCACTGCATGCCACCAGGTCCCTGCCCTGTTTGAGTTCCTGTCCTGACTTCCTTTGATAATGAATAATAATATGAAAGTGTAAGTCAAATAAACTACTTCTTCTCCATCTTGTTCTTTGTTCATGGTGTTTCATTACAGCAATAGAAACTTTAACTAAGACAGCTGGTGACAGGATTATTAATTTTATGACTTAAAAATAGATTTAAATTTATTTCTTTTTAGTTGCATTGATTTTGCACTAATAACCGCGATGTTAGATGGCACATAACAGTGCTTTGGTCAATGATGTGCTACAGATATGAAAGCCTATTCACAAGACCTCATATTACTAATCTTGGTGAAATTTTTTGCTATGATCACACAAAAAAATCATTCAGAGTTTCACTTCTCAGAAATGTATCCTTATTATTCTTTTTAAAAGTTGAACCTCTTCTCTTTCACTTCTTTCTGTCCTTTTTTTCTTTCTTACTTTCACTTTCCAATGAAACAATAGGAAAGAAAGTTAAGGATCTCAAAATGTTTGAATAAACTAATGGGGATACCTTGAAAAAAGTTATGAAGACATTGATTAGTACAAGTATGCCAGATAGCTCTGCCAATTGAAGATACCTGAATCTGGATTCCATGAATCCTTTTTAACATAGGAATTTTCTGGGTTATATTTAAAAACAAAGATACAAAGATCAAGATTGTATAGTCAGGAACAAATCTGCCTAAAAGTTAATAAATATGAGAAGAAAAACATGATTCTCTTGGTCAGACAAAACTCCTAATGACTATGCTTAATCTTCCTGAATTGTATCCACCAGAGACCATGCGTATATTTTGTGACCACTGTTTACAATGATTTTAAACTAACTTCTCATTATTTACTTAGTTTGTCGAGTTTGTTTCCTTACTTTTTTTTTGTTGCTCTCTTTCACCGTATTCTGGAGAACTATGAGTTTCTCTCTGTTTAATTTGATGTTGGCTGCAAGCTTACTGTAAATCACCTTTATTATATTTAGGTATGTCTCTTGTATTACTAGTTTCTGGGACTTTTATCACAAAGGGGTGTTGGTGTTTGTCAAAGGTTTTTTGGCATTTAATGAAATGATCATGTGTTTTTTTTTTCTTTAGACTTTTTTATATTATGGATCTAATTTACTGATTTTGTTCATACTGAACTATCCTTTTGTCTCTGGGATGAAGCCTTCTTGATCATTGTGGATGATATATTTTTATGTGTTCTTGGATTTAGTTTGCAAGTATTTTCTTGAACATTTTTTGTATCTATGTTCACTAGGGGAACTATTCTGTAATTTTCTTTCTTTATTGAGTCTTTATGTAGTTTGGGTATCAAGTTAACTGTGGACTCATTAAATAAGTTGGACAATGAAAAAAATTTAATAAGGAGGAAACAGTGTGTATAATTCATGTTAAGAGCTGGCTTCCTGAGAAATACGTCCAAGATTAAAAAAAAAGTCTGATGCAAAGAATTAAAATGCCATGGGCTGGGTATCATCCAAGTAGCATTTTTCTGCTCCTAATTACTTTGGCCTGCTCACATCCCTAATACTCAACATGTAACTGAGATAAAGTTTTAAGGTTGTTTGACAGTAAATCAGGGCTACCAAAATGGGCTTAATTTCATTGTGTTGGTTTTTTTTTTCTAAAAAGAAGAGAAAATACTATGGTAGTTTGAATAAGGTTGACCTCTGTAGACTCATGTGTTCTATTACTTGGTCCACAGGGGTTGCCACTATTACAAGGTGTAGCCTTGTTGGAGTTGGTGTGACTTTGTTGGAAGAAGTATATCACTAAGGGGTGTGTTTTGAGGTCTCAGAAGTTCAAGCTGGTTCTTTGAAGGCTGTCTGAACATTCACATGTAGAACTCTACAGCATGATGCCTGCCTGCATGTTACTATGCTTGTTGTCATGATGATAATCAACTAAACATCTGAACTGTGAGCAAGTCCCAGTGAAATGTTTTCCTTTATAAGAGTTTCCATGGTCATGGTGTCTCTTCACGGCAATAGAAACCTTATAACAAATCCCAACACAGATATGTACAGAGAGAAACCCATGTAAGACAACATGATTAAGATTAAAAAAAGAAACCTACAAACCAAGGCCAGATGCTTCAGAAGATACCAATGAATGCTCTTGGTCTTGACATTTGATGTTTTATCTTTCGAATTGTGAGAAAATAAATTTAAGATTTTTTCTAAAATTTTTATTTTATGTTATGAATTAGAAGTTTTCTAAGTGGTACTTGCCTACATAAACTTGAAGTATCTGTTAACCAGTGACAAAATTTCTCCCAAACTGGAAATAAAAATAATTTAAAACTCAACTCTAATAAAAAAGTTTAATAAAATTAGAAAATTCTTAAGAAAAAATAATTATAAAATTTTTAGGTAATCATTTTTTGAAAATGAAATAAAGTCCTGCAAACTTTAAATCCAAGCGTCATTCAAGAAAGCACAAGACATGGAATTAAATCCCAGGGAGAGGAAAAATGGATGGGTTAATGAAGCAAAATATGCATATCCAAGAAATTTACAAAGCAAGCAGAGGTATAATCTTACAGCTAGCAAACCAAAGGGGGGGGCACACTGAATAAGTATCAAGATGAAAATAAATTCTCAAAATAGAGAAGCTGATAATAATCACAAAGAAACACCATTCACACAGTACAAATCTGAAGTCTATAAGAAGTAAGCAATTTTCTAAGAGAAACATAATTTACATGTTTGGCTCCAGGAAAGAATTTTAAATAGCTTCATTTTATGCAAGAAATAGATAGTTTTCAAAGGCTGTTCTGAATAAGGATATGGCTTAGATGATGATCCCAAAGCTGGACAATTCAAGTGATACTCTTGTGCCCAATAAACAAGGTATGGGGGAAAGAAAAACTTCCAAATACCTTTAGAGAACATGGCAATCTATCTATTTCCATTTCTTCCCTTCTGGGACCCATTCTCCACTGTGGGGTGTGGGATACCCACTCAGATGAAAGATCTTGAGAAAGTCCTACAAATTTAGGTCACTCAGGAGATTTGACAGAGTAAAGAGTAAAGTATTGACTCTGTTTCCCATAATTTCTCTTATTCTGTCTGTAGATGCAAGATTCTTAGCAGCAACATTACCATTCAGGGTGATGACAGTGGTAGCTAAGACTGCAAAGAAAAAAGAAAGACTTAAAATTCTCTGTGCCTGCCTATGTAACCAGTGTGGTTTACATTGAGAGAGCCCTCTGTGAAGTGCTGTGTTGGACTGGATCCATATCAGGTGTTTTCACTCCAACACAGATATAGCACAAACTTGAAGATTGCAGGGGCATTTCTGACTGATTTTCTGCAATTTAATTTAATTCTTGAATATGCTGTCTTCTCATAACCACCTTTGATTTTTCCCAAAGCGTTAATCAATGTATATAGAGATATATATGCACATATACACTTGCATAATTTACATGCACACATGCACACACAAGCACATACGTTTTTGTACACACAAACAAACATGTGCATACACACACACTTTATGTTTGTAATGCAACAGTGGCTTCTCATATCCAGATATATTACTGATATTATAATGATGTATGTGCACATTAATATTTAAACACAATAATGATTCCACATGAAAGACTACCATATATTAACTTCATTTATGCCAATACTGCTACAGATATTCAAAATTGATATTTACTAAGAGATAACTGCATATTAAAATTTATAAATAATGATTAGTCAAGAATTATTTCAATATCACAGCAATAGAATAAAATTGCAAAATCTATTAATACAATCAATGTCATAAATAGATCTAATGAGAAAAATTGCCTTTCATTGCCTTGAAAATTTGCATGAAATTATTAATCATTTCATCTTCACTGAGAAATATCAAACTCACAAAAATAAAACAATTACTCCAATTTCTAAGTGATATAAAATTAATTGGATACTTAAATATAAAAACCCTAATCTTAAAGAATAGGAAAATACTAACAAACTGCCCTTAAATTAAAGGATAAGGTAAATGAGGCTTATTGGTACAAGTTTGAATTTTATACTAAGTATATTGAAAATAAAATCTGACAAAAATATAGAGGCATGAGCCTTACTTATAAAGAAAAAAATGTCCTGTTATGTACATAGATGACAGTTTACCTATGAAATTCCTGTAAGAGATGATAGGATGGACAGCAAAAATATGAGGGGAAGAGACAGAGTCGTGATTAAGCTCACCCAGTTATGAGTCCCTTAATGCAATACAAAGAAGTTTATCTTTCAGTCATAGACACACAAGCAACACTAATCACTTATGTGCTGTATTTACATATATATGCATTTTCATGTATGCATATGTGTATTTACATGCAAGAATAATCATAAAAACTGAGGCAATTGATTTTCAGGAGAATGAAGAAGGAGGTACATTGGAGAGGTTTGAAGATGATGCTGAAGGAAAGCAAAGAAAGGAAGAACGTTATGTAATGATATTTTAATTAAACTTTCTAATCAAAAAGCAATATTAAGATAAAGTTTACAGCTTTTTGGGTGACTAGAAAAATCCAATGAAACATAATAAAAGCCCTCCAGACAATGCTGATATAAAAGTTTAGTACAGTGTAAAGTGGTTATATCAAATCACTGTGGGAATGATTAACTTTGCGACTAATAGTTATGGAAACTTTAAAATCAGCATTGAATCTGTACTTCTCAGAGTAGAGCTGTAAAAATGTCAAATGCATCTTAATTGTAACTCTAAAGTAGAATTTATTGGACTGTCAGTATTAAAAGAAATGCGTGAATTTCTGTCTGTGTGAAGCAACACATAGACAGAAGGACCTCCCACAATAGGTAAAAATCCAAGTAACAGTAGAAAAATGATAGCAAAATCTAATAAAATTTTGTAGTAGATAGGAATATAAAAGGAGGATGAAGAATTATAGTAATAAGTACCATCCCTGTGAATATCTGATATGGGTGGTACTGCAGCCTAAGTCAGCCTTGCTAAGACTACTGCAATATCCAGCAATATCGCAGCTATATTGAGACCTCATTACTAAGCCTCATTTATTTATTTATTTATTTATATTGAGACCTCATCACTAAGCCTTATTTATTTATTTATTTATTTATTTATTTATTTATTTATTTATATTGAGACCTCATCCTTATTTTGGAACTCCCCTCAGCTAAGACCGTGGCTCTATCCTGGGTCATACCTTTCTTCCTGCAGCAATCTAGATCAAGGTTCAGATGGGCAGAGGACCGTAGTCCCCACTCCTCACTATAATTTACATTTACCCTCTATATTAGCTTCCTCTCACTGTTATGACAAAGTACCGCACACTGGTTGGTCTGAGCAGCAGAGATTTATTGTCTCCTAGCCCTTGACACTAAAGGCCCAAGATCAAAAAACCCATGGACATAGTTTCCTTCTGAGTGTTGTGGTGGAAATAAAATCTATTCTTGGCTTCTCTCTATGAAAAACAGATCTTATTAATCTCATTTTCTACATATTATTTCCTCATCACTATGTATCTCAATGTCCAAATATCCTTTGTATTATCAGGAGAGATACTGTCTAAGTTAGTCCCTCAAACCTTGAATGAACTCATTTGAAATTAATTACCACGGCAAAACCTCCAATATTCAAACAAATCCATCATTGTGAGGGTTAGGAAAACAACATGGATGTGTGGGAGGGCTGTGGTTCTACACCTTAGCAACACCTTACGTACTGTAGTTTTATTGATCCAATTCTCCTCTTTACACTCCCAAACAGGTACTGACTTAGAAGATGAAATCTCAGAAACTGTCTGGGCATAGACTTCTGTAACATGCTTCCCTTTGGACGTGACATCTGCCCATTGGTATGGTCAGTCTTAATGAAAGGTGGACTGTCAAGTGAATTATTTCATGGTAGGTCACTCATTGATTAGGGAATAATGGCCATTGATTTATACAAGAACTCATACACTTCCTGTCATTTGATACCAGTAAGAAACAGGGCGGAGATACTGAAAAGCACAATGCAAAAGACCAGTCCTTTGCTACAGTGTGAGGAGACTTTGATTAGATACACAGAATATTGTTGTGTGAAAGATGGCTCATTTAGTGGAGTGCTAGTAGTATAAGCAAAAGATCTGGCTGGGTTTATTCCTCAGCACCTACCTTCTAATCTGAAGCTGTAAACCTTCAGATTAGAGTTGAAAATCACTAGATAGTATATTTTTAAAAAATCTGTGCTGATTACCTTAACTCTTTTACTCAGAATATCCTAAAAATACAGAGCTGCAGAAAGGGTTTAATTCTGTTGATGTCAGAGATTAGCTCTCTTTCCATTCCAGTGCTGTTAAACATTACCAGCTGGACAATCCATTGCTTCCTCGGGATCTACCCTTGGCCAGTCAGAACAAAAACAAAAATAAAATAAAAAGAAACCCCTTAACAGTTCAGGTTGATGTGGATTGCACAAAGGGAAGGTTTATTCACTACTGGTAGGAAGAAAACAGTATAACCATTATAAAAATCACTGTGGAGNATAAACTATTTCTGGCATATTTCAAAGAACTCCATATCTCTTATAACAGAGACACTTGTTCTTCCATGTTTATTGCTGCTCTATTTGCAAGAGCCAGGAAATAGAAATAGACTCATTGTCCATCCACAAATAAATGGGAAATGGAAATGTAGTACATTTACAGAATGAGATTGTATTTATCTTTTAAGAAAAATGAAATTCATTTTAGTTTTTGAGACTGGATAACCCTATGCAGACCATGTTTGTTTCAAACGCATGACCCTCCTACCTCAGCAGTGCTAAAACACTTTACTGATGACAGTCTTAATCAAACAATTGAGATAAATTTCAGATAAACTGAAATAATAAGCTCTGATTCTCTCTTAGAAAGAATAATCAATGTGACTGGTAGAGCAATATATTTATTATACAAAGAATATGCTGTAAAAATTGAGGCATATGATGGGACGACACAACCCAAAACTTAAGAGTCAAAAATATGCCTATTCTTGTGATGACCAGTTCTTATGGTTTCCACTACGCAATCGCTGCCTAGTTCAAAGAACATGGTTGTGTCTATCTCTGAGTCTCATATTGTGTTCTAACATTGGTAACCAAACCGGAAAAGCAGGCAATCATATGATGATAGTCATGTTGCTCTTTTTGGTGAAAATCCCAGGTTTATTACTGCATCTAGAATTAAGTAAGAACCTAAGTTCATACCTTATAAGTTAGACAAAGCCAAATCACATCACAAGTCTGGCAACAGTCATGAGATTATAAATACACACACACACAAATAATACACTCATATATATGTATATATACATATATGTAATTAATTCTGAAATAAAAATTTATTATTTAAGAAAACCTGTATTTATACTTTATGTGATGTTTGGCCTGAGTGTGTATGTGTGTACCTGGTACATGAAAAGAGCTTTGAATCTCTGGGACCAAAGTTATAGACCATTCTGAGGTGCCATGTAGGTGCTGCAAATTGAATTCAAGGACTCTGGAAAAGCAGCCTATGTTTTCAAGCACCGAGGTATCTTTCCAGCCTCTCATATAAATCTTTTGTCAACTCCTAATATCCACGTGTTTGGAAGTCTCACATTCTATTTTAAATCTATACTCATTATGTGTATATGATGTTGCCGTTTCCCACAGTAGACAGAATCTTATGTCAATCAAATCTCAGACCCCCAGGAGAGCAGATTTAGGCCTTCCTGTAAAGCATCACTGTGACTAGCATCACTTTATATTTATCCTGAGTTCTTCCAAGCTTAAAGATTCTTAGGCAGAATCTTTTGTTAACTGATCAACATTATCCATGATAACTTTCTAATGAGGATGGAATCTCTCTGGACTCTCAGCTGTGTGATCATCATATATCCAGCTTTCCGTTTCTCATGTCCCAAGGCTTATTCTCTTTCACGTCTATATTTGTGAACCAGCAAAGCCCTGGGGTCCTATTACTGGCCTTCATTTTCAAAGCAGCATTGCCTTCCCTATTCACTTGTCACTTCTTTTCAAATAGCTGTTTATTCTTGGATCTTTGGGGAATTCTCTTACTTTTTTCTAAGTTCAATAATGCATGAAAAAGTCCCAATGTAAATAGGTCTTTTCAGAAAGAGTACTTTAAATTACTGAATTCAGTCTAATGTTTTTCCTAACATTTTGTAATAATAGCAATGCATTTTTGAAAGTGTTTATTTAGAAAACACTTAGATTGAAATTAATTTAATTTAAAATTAACATCCTGTAATAGGTTGTCTTGGTTTGGATTTTTATTGCTATGAAGAGACACCATGACCACAGCAACTCACATAGAGAAAAAAATTAATTGAGGGGGCTCACTTAAAATTCAGAGGTTCAATCATTATGACAGGGAATATGGCAACATGCAGGCAGAAGTGGCGAGGCAGCTGCATCTTGCAGGCAGCAGGAAACCAACTGACTGTCACACTGAGTGAAGTTTGGGAAAAAGACCTCAAAGTCTGCCCCCACAGAGACACACTTCCAACAGAAGTTGTGGCCCAGATTAAAGGTGTGCCCTCCAGCCACAAGGTCTGGTTTAAAGGCCTGTGTCCTCCAGCCTCCTCCAACAAATCCACACTTCCTCCAACAAGGCCATACCTCCTAATAGTGCCACTTCCTATAAGCTTATGGGGGAGAAATGCATTCAAACTACCACATAGATATTATTTTTGTATGTCACAAATATTGAAATTAAAAAATGCCCTGAAGAAGTTTTATATGAATGTTTATCACCTAATAACTTATGGAAGTAGCTAGACATTGGCATGGTATTGAAATTCTCATAATTATTGAGAGTTGTTTATGTCTTAATCGCAGCTTTTCTAATATACCGTGAGAATTCAAGTGCCTTAGAGATGGTTCTGGGTTAGGGTTTTGTGCAAAAGAATAAGAATCTGAACTCAGATGTCCAGAACCCAGGAAAAGGCCAGCCACATCTGTAACATCCTTGCAGTTACTTGTAGATCCCAGGTGCTCACCGGCTGCTCAAATCCAATATACAATGTCTATGTGAAGTGACAGACTTACCAGAAAAACAACAAAACAAACCAGAGATTGATGTTTTCGCCCATGCATGTACAGGTGATGGCACCCACTGAATTTCATGTTGACCATGACATTCCATTAGAACTCTGTTGTAGAAGTTAAATCAATTCAGGCAATAACCAGGCTCAGTACATTTTCAGCGAGGCAGTCACATCTTGCTTCTTCTGTGGCGGGCTCCCAACTGCAGAGGAATGGGTTTCCCTCTTCCCAGTATTCTCCTATTCTCCTTAACCCACCTCTACTTCCTGTCTGGTTGTCCTGCCTATACTTCCTGCCTGGCTACTGGGCAATCAGCATTTATATATAAATTTTAATTGACAGAATATAGACCATGGTCCCACACCATCAAATGAGGACAATGACCTCAAAATGTAAACAATGTATAAGTATCTTGATCAGAGTTAAGAATAATCTATAATGTAGTATGAAAATATGTCCTAAAAGTTGTATCAGTATACAACATCCTAAACAGAGGTAGAAACATGCATGTATACAATCTGACAGAATAACTTTGTCTAGGTGTTTATGTAATTTGAACTTGTATCAATATCCAAATACTGACTTTAAGCTCCTACTCTAAGGTTACCCACCCAGAGCAGTGAGCCTCAAGGTCCCCAGTAAGAGAGCCCGGCACCCTCAGCCTGGGCTCCAGGGGCTCCTGTGTTCTCCTGGATCCTGCACTGCCTGCCCCGTCCTTCCTTCTGTCCCTGGATCACTGGGCTACCAGGCGGCCCTGTTTAGGTGCTGAAGAGTTCCATCTGGACGGGTGAGTGTGTGCTATCCAGGGGCGATAGTCCCGGAAGAGAGCACAAACCCCCCTCCCCC